>NW_028170768.1:0-62195 GCF_963971535.1 Notolepis coatsorum | reverse complement strand
TGAATTATTTGTGTCTAGATAATAATGTTATATTATGTAGTATTATGTTACAACACAGTCGATTGTGTGTAATATAACATGCCCCCTTTCTCTCTCTCTTTCCCTGTGTCTCTCTCCCTCCCTCTCTCTCTTTCCCCGTATCTCTCTCCCTCCCGACTCTATCTCTCTCTTTCCCTGTGTCTCTCTCCCTCCCCACTCTCCCTCCCTCTCTCTCTCCCTCCCGACTCTATCTCTCTCTTTCCCTGTGTCTCTCTCCCTCCCCACTCTCCCTTTCTCTCTCTCTTTCCCCGTGTCTCTCTCCCTGTCTCTCTCTCTCTTTCTTTCTCTCTCCCTCCCGACTCTATCTCTCTCTTTCCCTGTGTCTCTCTCCCTCCCCACTCTCTCTCTCTCTTTCACTGTGTCTCTCTCCCTCCCCACTCTCTCTCTCTTTTTCCCCGTGTCTCTCTCCCTCCCCACTCTCTCTCTCTCTTTCCCCGTATCTCTCTCCCTCCCCACTCTCTCTCTCTCTTTCCCTGTATCTCTCTCCCTTCCCACTCTCTCTCTTTCCCTGTATCTCTCTCCCTCCCCACTCTCTCTCTCTTTCCCCGTATCTCTCTCCCTCCCCACTCTCTCTCTCTTTCCCTGTATCTCTCTCCCTTCCCACTCTCTCTCTTTCCCTGTATCTCTCTCCCCTCCCCACTCTCTCTCTCCCCCCTCTCTCTCTTTCTATCTCTCCCTCCCCCCCCTCTCTCTCTCTCTCTTTCCCTGTGTCTCTCCTCCCCCCCCCCCTCTCTCTCTCTCTCTCTCTCTCTCTCTCTCTCTCTCTCTCGGCAGCCAGGTCTGTCTGTGTCTGCCCTTCTCTATCGCCAAACCATGGTCACCCTCTCTCTCTCTCTCTCTCTCTCTCTCTCTCTCTCTCTCTCTCTCCTCTCTCTCTCACTCTCTCTCTCTCTCTCTCTCTCTCTTCTCTCTCTCTCTCTCTCTCTCTCTCTCTCTCTCTCCCTCCCTCTCCTCTCTGGGCAGCCAGGTCTGTCTGTGTCTGCCCTTCTCTATCACCAAACCATGGTCACCTTCTCTCGATTTCAACAGCGCGCGTCTTAAAAAGGTGTTGCCGAATTTCTATCAGCATGTGACCTGTCCCACCAGAGGCGAGAACATATTAGACCATTGCTACTCGCAATTTAAGAATGGGTACAAGTCACAGGCTCTTAGTCCATTTGGTAAGTCCGATCACGCCGCCATCTTTCTTTTGCCAAAATATAAACAGAGTCTTAAGCGAACGCCGGTAGTATCGCGAGAGGTTAAGCGTTGGACTCTGACGTCAGAGGAGACACTCCAGGCTGCACTTGAATGCACAGACTGGAATGTATTCCGTGATAACACAGCCAATATTAACGAATACACTGAAACGGTGCTTGACTTTGTCTGTACTCTGGTAGAAGAAACAACCTGGGTAGATAAACCCGTCCGTGAGGCTCTGAAAGTGCGCACCTCAGCCTACAACACCGGCTTGTGACAGGCAACATGGATGAACACAAGACGGCAAGATACAACGTCAGGAGAGCAGTAATAGAGGCAAAACGGCGTTACAGGGATAAAGTTGAACTTCAGTTTGAACAGGCTGACTCTAGAGGCATGTGGCAGGGCCTCAGAACAATGACAGACTACAAAGGCACCTCCCTCAAACTGAACAGTGACATCTCCTTAGCAAATGATCTCAATACCTTCTATGCAAGGTTTGAGGCTGTGAATAACAACACCAGCCTACAAGCCACGGCAATGGGGGGGGGGGGGGGGGGGGGGGGGGTCTGCTGATGGAGACTCAGTGTTCAGGGTAACAGAACATGAGGTGAGACGGATCTTTAAAAAAGTGAATATCAGGAAGGCAGCAGGACCGGACGGCATCCCCGGCCGCGTCCTAAAAGTCTGCCGACCAACTGGCCCCGGTATTCACTGACATCTTTAACCTGTCCTTAGAACAGGCTGTCATCCCCACCTGTCTGAAGAAGTCCACCATCATCCCTGTACCCAAAAAATCTACGCCCGCTTGCCTCAATGACTACCGCCCTGTAGCCCTCACCTCCATAGCCATGAAGTGCTTTGAGAAGCTAGTGAAGGGCTACATCTGTTCCTCCCTCCCCATCAACCTGGACCCCCTGCAATTTGCATATCGCCCCAACAGGTCCACGGAGGACGCCATAGCCCATGTGCTGCACACAGCAGCATCACACCTGGACAAGAGGCAGGGGAACTATGTGAGAATGCTGTTCATCGACTACAGCTCAGCATTCAATACCATAGTCCCCCTCCAAACTCATAGCCAAGCTCAGGGACCTGGGCTTGAACTATGACCTCTGCCAGTGGGTCTTGGACTTCCTGACGGGCAGACCCCAGGTGGTAAGAGCAGGCAACTGCACCTCCTCATCCATCACGCTCAACATAGGGGCCCCCCAGGGCTGTGTTCTGAGCCCCCTCCTCTACTACCTGTACACACATGACTGCGTGGCACAGCGGAACAACAACACAATCATCAAATTTGCTGATGACACAGTAGTGGTGGGCCTGATCTCTGCCAACAACGAGAGGGCCTACCTGGAAGAGGTAGAGAATCTGTCACAGTGGTGTCAGGAGAACTGCCTATCCCTGAACGTCAGCAAAACAAAAGAGATGATTGTGGACTTCAGGAGGTCGGGGGTCAAGGACTACAGCCCCCTCAGCATCGACGGGGCACCGGTTGAGAGAGTGAACAGTTTCAAGTACCTCGGAGCCCACATATCCGAGGACTTGACATGGACCACACACATTGAC
The DNA here is from genome assembly GCF_963971535.1 of Notolepis coatsorum. NCBI lineage: Eukaryota > Metazoa > Chordata > Actinopteri > Aulopiformes > Paralepididae > Notolepis > Notolepis coatsorum. The sequence goes on along the minus strand of NW_028170768.1, from coordinate 59,408 downwards.
AGTGTTGTGAAGAAGGCACGACAACGCCTCTACTTCCTCAGGCGCCTAAGGAAGTTCCAAGTCAGTCAGAAGATCCTTAAGAACTTCTACTCATGTACAATAGAGAGCATCCTGACTGGCAACATCACCTCCTGGTTTGGGAATAGCACTGCACAAGACCATGGCAGACTACAAAGAGTGACACGTTCAGCCGAACGCACAATTGTAGGGGGGCTTCCCACCCTCCAGAACATTTACAATAAGCGGTGCAGGGGTAAGGCTAAGAGAATCATCAAGGACTCCAGCCACCCGAACAACTGCCTCTTTGAACTGCTGCGGTCAGGCAAGCGATACCGGAGTCTTAAGGCGAGCACAGAAAGACTCAGAAGAAGCTTCTATCCCCAGGCCATCAGGCTGCTCAACAAACAATAAACACTATGCAACAACCATCAAATGCACACAGCACACACACCCACACGCACACACTCACTTTAAACAAACAACACACTGCAGCACCCACTCTCCACACTTTAGATCACCTAAACACACTTCATATTTATTGGTAAAGGATTTGCACTACAACTCGTACACCTTACTGTAAATTGTACCTAAATTGTACCTCATCCCATTTCTGCTTTGCACTATATATATATAGTATTGTATATTAGTACATTGCATAGTATATTGTATATTGTATGGTAACTCAGTTACTTCTATTCTGCATCGAACATTGTACATATGTCTATACTGAACACTGTGACCTCTATTTTTACTTCTATTTTACATGCTATACTATTTTATTTCATACTTATCTTGTCTAGCACAGTCTCTGGAGCGTAACAGTAAGAAGCATTTTGTATAAAAGTATTCTGTACTTCTGTATGACAACTATTAAAGAAACTCTCTCTCTCTCTCTCTCTCTCTCTCTCTCTCTCTGTCTCTCTCTCTCTCTCTCTCTCTCTCTCTCTCTCTCTCTCTCTCTCTCTCTCTCTCTCTCTCTCTCTCTCTCCCTCTCCCTCTCCGCTCTGGGCAGCCAGGTCTGTCTGTGTCTGCCCTTCTCTATTGCCAAACCATGGGTTCCATCCTAGAGGCTAATCTTTCCTGTGACAAAATGGCATCCAATGTAATAAAAAAAAGTCAACCAACGAACTCGATTCTTGTACCGGATCTCCTCTTTGGTAAACAAGAATACCCTGAAGACTCTGGCAGGAGCACTCATAGCACCTCAAAGGCACTAAAAAACAAATTACAAACATCTCAAAACAAACTAGTCAGACTACTGCTTGACCTGACTCCTAGAACCCACCTCACCCCTGCCCACTTTTCCAACTTAGGATGGCTTAGAGTAGACGACAGAGTACAGCAACTTGCAATGGGCCTGGTCTACAAGATACACTACATGACCAAGGTACCCATGTACATGTCAAAATACTTCCCAAAGGTCAGTGAATACCACGATCACAACACCAGAGGGATTGATTGATTGATTGAAAAGTTTATTAACAGATTGCAGAATGGGTACAGTACAGTACAGCTCAATACATACAATTGTTAAGGGGATGCAGACCAGAGAAAGACTTTCGTCTTGTTTACATCAGGGTCCCCCATTTTCAATTCATCATATGACACACGACATACAGATAGACAGTACTGCTACATCTATACATTTATGACATACCAGATTTGCAAATACAGTACTGTTTGTGATACTAAAAAAAATCCAGAAAAAGAGTGTATATACATGGCTAAGTGAGGAACCACAATGTCCCTTTGCTTCAGTCCCATCTCCCTTTAACCTCCTCTGAGCGGGCGGAGGGAGGAGGGTTTCACAGAGGTTTCGCTTCAGATCGGGGGGGGGGCCGTCGGGCCTGGGCTCTGAGCATCACCATACTGACGTCTGGGAAAACAAAACCTTTTGATTGACAGCCAGTGGCCGTAGCTATAGCAATTGTTCCAAATTGTCATCATCGTTCAAATATTACAAAAACGAACTCAAGCTGCCCTCCTAAACCCTAGATTGCGATTCTCACGGCACACACTGCTGTGTAACCCTTGGTGTTTCAGGCATCATCAAGGGTTGGGTGTATTGTGATACGTGGGGGTAGTGTTATTAAAGTGCCACGATGCAGCCCTCGCTGCCAAACGACATGGAGGAGAGTTGAGGTGCAGATGTCTGGAGTCCAAGTCCACAGCGGCTCCTTCAAGCCGGAGCGCCGCGCTTAGAGAGTTCAAGTTTCAAGTTTCTTTAATAGTCGTCATACAGAAGTACAGACTACTTTTATACAAAATGCTTCTTTCTGTCACGCTCCAGAGACTGTGCTGGGCAAAAGATAAGTATGAAATAAAATAAGTATAGCAAGTAAAAGTAAAAAATAGAAGTCACGTACGTAGACACAAGTGTTCAGTATGTACATATGTACAATGTTCAATGCAGAGTAGAAGTAACTGAGTTACCATACAATATACTATGCAATATACTAATATACAATATACTATATAGTGCAAAGCAGACATGGGATGAGGTACAATTTAGGTACAATTTACAGTAAAGTGTCCTGAGGTATGGTTTGTAGTGCAAATTATTTGCCAATAAGTATAAAGTGTGTTTAGGTGTTCTAAAGTGTGTAGAGTGGGTGCTGCAGTGTGTTGTTTATTTAAAGTGAGTGTGTGCGTGTGGATGTGTGTGCTGTGAGTTTACCAACAGGAGTACCAACAGGAAGTCACTCGCTGTAGAAGAGTCTGAGGCTGAAGGTCACGTCTATTTTAGGTCTAAGCACCTCTTGGGCTTTTTGTGAAGCCAACAGTCACCAACCTAGGGGTGAAATTCGATTGTGACCTAAAGCTGGACAAGCAGATCAATACTGTGGTGGGAAGGAGCTTTTTCCAGCTTAGGAGGCTGTCCAAGGTCAAACCTTTTTTATCCTGTTCCGTTTTTAAAACGGTTATCCATGCTTTTATGACCTCTCGCCTTGATTACTGTAATGCCCTGTACGTGGGCGTCAGTCAGGCCTCCCTCTCTCGTTTGCAGTTGGTGCAAAACGCCGCTGCCCGTCTGCTGACGGGAACGCGAAAGAGGGAGCACATTTCCCCTGTGCTGGCTTCCCTCCACTGGCTTCCTGTGCGTTTTAGGATTGATTTTAAGGTTTTACTGTTTGTTTTTAAATGTTTGAACGGCTTGGCACCGGGTTACCTCTCAGACCTGCTGGAACCCTATGTTCCTCTAAGGTCCCTCAGGTCCTCTGACCAGCTCCTCTTGGCCGTTCCAGACTCCAGGCTGAAGCTTAGGGGGGACCGTGCTTTAGCAGTGGCAGCCCCAAAGCTCTGGAATGAGCTGCCACTGCATGTTAGGCAGGCCCCCACTCTGCAGGTGTTTAAATCACGCCTCAAAACACACTTATTTGCTCTGGCTTTTGTTTTTTAAACCGTTTTTGAGAGATTGGCCTTTTTATGTGACACATTGTACTGTTTTATTATGTGTTTTTATTACATTTTTATGTTTTATGTTTTATCCTATGTTTGTGGACTTGTACAGCACTTTAAATATGCTATATAAATAAAGTGGATTGGATTGGATTGAATAACATTTTCATTCAATCAATCAATCTGCGCGGTGATTGATTGAATGAACATTTTATTTTGAGTAAATTGTAATGAACCAAATGAGAATATCAATACATTTTGTTTTTATCTTTGACTGTGAATAACACTATGCTCAAATTGACCAGACCTGAAAAATCTAAGCAAATTAATAGATGGAAGATGATTAAACAGAAGGTTTTGTAGATACAGTACTGAATTCTGCCATCCGGACACATGCCATTTGAAATATGATTATAGAATATAGAATATGAGGCATAAAATGGTAATGCGATTAAAATGCGATTAATTAGATTAATTAATTACAAATCCTGTAATTAATTAGATAAATTTTTTTAATCGCCTGACAGCACTAGTTAAAATATGAGCTCTACACTCCGACACCTATCACTGATATAGAGTGTCTGGTCAGTAACATGGGTCTCCCAGTCCCTCCGCTCTGCAGTAAACAGTCATCACTGATACAGAGTGTCTGGTCAGTAACATGGGTCTCTCAGTCCCTCCGCTCTGCAGTAAACAGTCATCACTGATATATAGTGTCTGGTCAGTAACATGGGTCTCTCAGTCCCTCCACTCTGCAGTAAACAGCCATCACTGATATAGAGTGTCTGGTCAGTAACATGGGTCTCTCAGTCCCTCCACTCTGCAGTAAACAGCCATCACTGATATAGAGTGTCTGGTCAGTAACATGGGTCTCTCAGTCCCTCCGCTCTGCAGTAAACAGCCATCACTGATACAGAGTGTCTGGTCAGTAACATGGGTCTCCCAGTCCCTCCACTCTGCAGTAAACAGTCATCACTGATATAGAGTGTCTGGTCAGTAACATGGGTCTCTCAGTCCCTCCACTCTGCAGTAAACAGCCATCACTGATATAGTGTCTGGTCAGTAACATGGGTCTCTCAGTCCCTCCACTCTGCAGTAAACAGCCATCACTGATATAGAGTGTCTGGTCAGTAACATGGGTCTCCCAGTCCCTCCACTCTGCAGTAAACAGTCATCACTGATATAGAGTGTCTGGTCAGTAACATGGGTCTCCCAGTCCCTCCTGCTCTGCACTAAACAGTCATCACTGATATAGAGTGTCTGGTCAGTAACATGGGTATCCCAGTCCCTCCACTCTGCAGTAAACAGTCATCACTGATATAGAGTGTCTGGTCAGTAACATGGGTCTCTCAGTCCCTCCACTCTGCAGTAAACAGCCATCACTGATATAGAGTGTCTGGTCAGTAACATGGGTCTCCCAGTCCCTCCACTCTGCAGTAAACAGTCATCACTGATATAGTGTCTGGTCAGTAACATGGGTCTCTCAGTCCCTCCACTCTGCAGTAAACAGTCATCACTGATATAGAGTGTCTGGTCAGTAACATGGGTCTCTCAGTCCCTCCACTCTGCAGTAAACAGTCATCACTGATATAGAGTGTCTGGTCAGTAACATGGGTCTCTCAGTCCCTCCACTCTGCAGTAAACAGTCATCACTGATATAGTGTCTGGTCAGTAACATGGGTCTCTCAGTCCCTCCACTCTGCAGTAAACAGCCATCACTGATATAGAGTGTCTGGTCAGTAACATGGGTCTCCCAGTCCCTCCACTCTGCAGTAAACAGTCATCACTGATACAGAGTGTCTGGTCAGTAACATGGGTCTCTCAGTCCCTCCACTCTGCAGTAAACAGCCATCACTGATATATAGTGTCTGGTCAGTAACATGGGTCTCCCAGTCCCTCCTGCTCTGCAGTAAACAGTCATCACTGATATAGAGTGTCTGGTCAGTAACATGGGTCTCTCAGTCCCTCCACTCTGCAGTAAACAGTCATCACTGATATAGTGTCTGGTCAGTAACATGGGTCTCCCAGTCCCTCCACTCTGCAGTAAACAGTCATCACTGATATAGAGTGTCTGGTCAGTAACATGTGTCTCCCAGTCCCTCCACTCTGCAGTAAACAGTCATCACTGATATAGAGTGTCTGGTCAGTAACATGGGTCTCTCAGTCCCTCCACTCTGCAGTAAACAGCCATCACTGATATAGAGTGTCTGGTCAGTAACATGGGTCTCCCAGTCCCTCCACTCTGCAGTAAACAGTCATCACTGATACAGAGTGTCTGGTCAGTAACATGGGTCTCCCAGTCCCTCCACTCTGCAGTAAACAGCCATCACTGATATAGAGTGTCTGGTCAGTAACATGGGTCTCTCAGTCCCTCCACTCTGCAGTAAACAGTCATCACTGATATAGAGTGTCTGGTCAGTAACATGGGTCTCCCAGTCTCTCCACTCTGCAGTAAACAGTCATCACTGATATAGAGTGTCTGGTCAGTAACATGGGTCTCTCAGTCCCTCCACTCTGCAGTAAACAGTCATCACTGATATAGAGTGTCTGGTCAGTAACATGGGTCTCTCAGTCCCTCCACTCTGCAGTAAACAGCCATCACTGATATAGAGTGTCTGGTCAGTAACATGGGTCTCTCAGTCCCTCCACTCTGCAGTAAACAGTCATCACTGATACAGAGTGTCTGGTCAGTAACATGGGTCTCTCAGTCCCTCCACTCTGCAGTAAACAGCCATCACTGATATAGAGTGTCTGGTCAGTAACATGGGTCTCTCAGTCCCTCCACTCTGCAGTAAACAGTCATCACTTCACTGATATAGTGTGTCTGATCAGTAACATGGGTCTCCCAGTCCCTCCACTCTGCAGTAAACAGCCATCACTGATATAGAGTGTCTGGTCAGTAACATGGGTCTCCCAGTCCCTCCTGCTCTGCAGTAAACAGTCATCACTGATACAGAGTGTCTGGTCAGTAACATGGGTCTCCCAGTCCCTCCACTCTGCAGTAAACAGTCATCACTGATATAGAGTGTCTGGTCAGTAACATGGGTCTCCCAGTCCCTCCACTCTGCAGTAAACAGCCATCACTGATATAGAGTGTCTGGTCAGTAACATGGGTCTCCCAGTCCCTCCACTCTGCAGTAAACAGTCATCACTGATATAGAGTGTCTGGTCAGTAACATGGGTCTCCCAGTCCCTCCACTCTGCAGCAACAGTCATCACTGATATAGTGTCTGGTCAGTAACATGGGTCTCTCAGTCCCTCCACTCTGCAGTAAACAGCCATCACTGATATATAGTGTCTGGTCAGTAACATGGGTCTCTCAGTCCCTCCACTCTGCAGTAAACAGGCATCACTGATATAGAGTGTCTGGTCAGTAACATGGGTCTCTCAGTCCCTCCACTCTGCAGTAAACAGGCATCACTGATATAGAGTGTCTGGTCAGTAACATGGGTCTCCCAGTCCCTCCTCTCTGCAGTAAACAGCCATCACTGATACAGAGTGTCTGGTCAGTAACATGGGTCTCTCAGTCCCTCCACTCTGCAGTAAACAGTCATCACTGATATAGAGTGTCTGGTCAGTAACATGGGTCTCCCAGTCCCTCCACTCTGCAGTAAACAGGCATCACTGATATAGAGTGTCTGGTCAGTAACATGGGTCTCCCAGTCCCTCCACTCTGCAGTAAACAGGCATCACTGATATAGAGTGTCTGGTCAGTAACATGGGTCTCCCAGTCCCTCCACTCTGCAGTAAACAGGCATCACTGATATAGAGTGTCTGGTCAGTAACATGGGTCTCCCAGTCCCTCCACTCTGCAGTAAACAGTCATCACTGATATAGAGTGTCTGGTCAGTAACATGGGTCTCCCAGTCCCTCCACTCTGCAGTAAACAGGCATCACTGATATAGAGTGTCTGGTCAGTAACATGGGTCTCCCAGTCCCTCCACTCTGCAGTAAACACTAAATACATTTCCTGGTATCCCGTTCCCATGAATTTGATCCAATCAGGAGAGAGAGACCTCCACACTGCAAAACATGGTCTGACAAAAAAAAAGAAAAAAAATAGTTTAAAGCAAATGTGTGCTTGTGAAACAATCCACCAGTGCAGTAATGTATGTTGTGTTTACTGCAGAGCGGGTGGGACTGTCAGACCCATGTTACCGACCAGACACACTATATATCAGTGACGGCTGACGGAATATAGAGCTGTTTAACACGTCTTTTTAACAACAAAATTCCACTTACAGCTCCTTTTAATACACTTCTGCTTCCCCTTTTCTATTGGGTCACATGTCTCTTTCAGTGTGATGTCAGAACACTGATTACTTACCATCAATAAAGCATCTGGAACCTGTTTATGAACTTATAATAATATTATTATTTTTATTTTTTATTTAAGGAGGGTGGCGTCTCTGGATTCTACAGGGGACTGACCCCAACTCTCATTGGCATGGCCCCCTATGCAGGTGAGCAAGGCAGCATCTCTTATTATATATATTGAAATGCTTTATTCGGAATAACCCCTTGAGATGTAGCATCTCGTTTTCCAGGGGCTCCTGACACAATACAATGTATGTACATTTACCAAAAAATAAATAAACACAAACAACATTGGACATCGAAACAGAGTCCACAACAAGAAAATCAACTGAGAAACGACGTTACAAAATAAGTAAACCGACACACGAGATCACAAGATAAACGGGACAAACAAAACACAAATCAAGCGAGGACAGGAATGGATCGTTACTTCGTAAGAGCTGAGTAATGAAAGTCATGATAGTATGCAGTATATAAATGATGAACTAAAAACGTGTACATGTACTTTGAAAGTAAGAAGACAGTGCATTTTTAGTAAGAAAGACAGACAGTGTTGTATATTTCCAGAGCTTTATTCCTTGTTGCACCATACACCATACTGAGACACAACATACAGCATGACAGGAAGTACTAAATATCTGTCTACAAGCAGAGGGTGGTATTGACTGATAGTGCCATCTAGTGGTAAGGTAAAAGTACTGTATTACAACACTCCCACTTACTTTTACAATGGCATTCAAGTCCCTTTAAATAATATTACAACACTCCCACTCAATTTTACAATGGCATTAAGTGCCTTTAAATAATATTACAGAGCCATGCTCTCATTCATAAAAAAGAAACATCAAGAAAAAAATATCTTTAAACAACAACAACAAAAAATACTTTCTCTTTTTACAATGCTTTTACTGGAACTCTTTTTCACATTTTTCAGACTTGCTTTGACCAGGCAGCGTTCGGCGTTCACCTGTCAAGCACAAATAACCACTCTATTTAAATAGGAAAAAGTCCAATCTCTCCCCTAAGGTACTCAAACTTCTGTTTAGTCAGTGGCTTGGTAAAGATGTCTGCTTTCATGTCATTTGTTGGACAATATTGCAGTTCTATTTGCCCATTCTGCACACATTCACGGATGTAGTGGTAGCGAATGTCTATGTGTTTTGTCCTGGAGTGGTTCACGGGATTCTTCGCGATTGCGATGGCTCCTTGGTTGTCTTCCAGGATCACTGTGGACGTAGCCTCCACTCCGAGATCGCTCAGTAGTCGTCTCAGCCAGACACCTTCTTGAGCAGCTTGACTGAGTGCGATGTACTCAGCTTCTGCTGTTGAAAGTGCAACTGTTGCCTGTTTCTTGCTAAGCCAGCTCACAGCTCCTCCACACAGTAGAAAGATGTTGCCTGTTGTTGAGCGGCGGTCATCCTGATCACCAGCCCAGTCAGCATCTGAGAATCCAATCAAAGCTCCAGAGTCTGACTGCTCATACTTGAGAGCAAGGTTCACTGTCCCTTTCAAGTATCGAAGTATCCTCTTCACAGCAGTCGGATGTGAAGCATCTGGATTTGCATTGAACTTTGACACAGCACTCACTGCCTGAGCTATGTCTGGTCGTGTGGCCATTGCAGCATACAGCAGACTTCCTACCATTGACTGATAGGTATGTTGGTGCACTGGCTTACTGACACCATCACTTTTCCTCAATTTGACATTGCCATCAGCAGGAGTTGCTACAGGATTTGCATCATCCATTCCATATTTCTGAAGAATGGTTTCAATGTACTGCTTTTGATGAAGAAATACACTGTTCTTATTTCGGATCACTGAGACGCCCAGGATATAGGAGAGCTCACCCATGTCTTTCATCTTGTAGCGCTCCTTGAGAGCCATTTTCAGCTCGTTCATGCTCTCAGTCGACTCCGTTATCAGAATGAGATCATCAACATAAACTGCGAGTATTTCAAGCTGTTGTCTTGATCTCACAAACACACAGGGGTCTGATGTGCTCTGTTTGAATCCAATTTCCATCATGAACTGTGTGAAAGCCTTGCTCCAGCAGCGGGGAGACTGCTTCAGTCCATAGATCGATTTATTCAGTTTGCATACCAGGTGTTTTTCCCCTGGTTTGATGTAGCCCTCTGGTTGCTCCATGTAGATTTCCTCTTCCAGGTGTCCATTAAGGAATGCAGTTACGACGTCCATCTGGTGCACCTGTAGATTGTTTTGAATAGCAAAGGACAGTAATGTACGAATAGAGCTGAATCGTACCACAGGTGAAAACGTTTCATCATAGTCAGCACCATACAACTGTGAGTAGCCCTTGGCGACAAGTCTGCATTTGTATCTCTCCACTCGTCCATCACTGTGATGCTTGACTTTGAACACCCATCTTGATCCTACTGTCTTCCTTTCTCTTGGTAAATCCACTAAGTCCCATGTCTCATTTTCCAGCAGCGACTCATATTCCAAATCAGCCGCCTCCTGCCATTCCTTTGCATTAGGACTCACCATTGCTTCTTTCAGTGTGATTGGCTCTGTCACACGACACATATTGGCATGATGATCAACAGTCACTGTATCAGCAAAGTCATCATATCCATATCTCCTTGGAGCATTTCTGATTCTGCCGCTTGTTCTGACAGTGCTATCGACCTCATCATCTTGTGTTTCACACTCTGTTTTAATGATTATTTCGTTCTTCACTTCACGTGTTTCACTCTCACCTGTTTTAATCGTCATCTCGCCCTTTACCTCCTGTTTACAGTTGAAGTTTGATTCATCAAAGATGACATCTCGACAGATTAGAATTCTCCTTTTCTCTTCATCATACAGGCGATAACCCTTGGCATTGTTTGCATATCCCACAAAACGAAGCTTCACAGCCTTTTTGTCCAGTTTCCTTCTCTCTGAATCTGGGATATGTGCATAAGCAACACAGCCAAACACCTTCATGTGACTCATGTCAGGTTTCTTTCCATACCATCTCTCATAGGGAGTCTCTTGCTTCAGGACAGATGTGGGCAGCCTGTTCTGTATGTAAGCTGCGGTGGCTACAGCCTCTGCCCAGTGCATCTTCGGCAACTTAGCATGTGACAGCATGCTTCTAGCTGCTTCAACTAATGTCCTATTTTTTCTTTCTGCAACACCATTTTGCTGTGGTGAGTGAGGTACAGTCATTTCATGGTGGATGCCTTGAGCTTTCAAATATTCTTGAAACTCCTTTGATGTGTACTCACCACCATTGTCTGTTCTCAGCCTCATGACACTCTGCCCACACTCATTTGAGAATGTTTTCTCAAATTCCTTGAATTTGTGTAACACCTCATTCTTCTGTTTCAGAAAGTATACCTTGCAGCATCTAGAGTAATCATCAATGAAAGTCACAAAATATTTTGCTCCACTTACAGATTCAGTCTGCATGGGACCACAGACATCACTGTGAATCAGCTGCATCTTGCGTTTGGAACGGATTTCTCCAATCGACTTGTATGGCTTTTTAGCCAGCTTGCCTTCCACACATCCTTCACAGAAGAGAACCTCTTTCTCTGCAGAGAAGTCCACTCCATTCACCAGATACTTTAGTTCCTTCAGCTTGGTGGTGTGACCAAGGCGCTGGTGCCACAGGCTGGCTGCTACTGATGCACTATGACAGACAGATGAACTTCCTTCAACATCCAGCTGATAGAGCCCATCAGCTCTTTGTGTTCCCATTCCATGAAGAGTTCTATCTTTCCCACGTATGTAGCAGCGAGACTTCCTGAACTGCACTGTATTTCCTTTCTTGGTAGCAGCTCCCACTGAGAATAGATTCCCAGATAGCTTTGGAACATACAGCACGTCATACATTGTGACTTTTTTTACATCACTTGATTTAAAAGTCATTTTCATGTTGACATGTCCAAGTCCTAGGGCTTCAACCACCCTGCCGTCACCGAGTCTCACAGACTGTGCTTTTGAGAATTGCTGGTATTCTTGAAGAACCTTTTTATCACATGTCATGTGCTTTGATGCTCCAGAATCAATTAACCACTCAGCATGTTGTGGTCTGTCAGTCGGGGTTGCCTCTCTGGCGACAAAGGCACTTTCAGATGAATCTTCATCATCGTAATACATCATGTTTTTGGCCTTGTGGGTTTTCTTCTTAGTTTTGTATTTCAAGCTTGGACAGTCACGTTTAATATGTCCTTCTTTTCCGCACCCGTAGCACCTCCATGTGCTTGCTCTTTCTACTCCCATTGACTGACCACCACTGGAGTTATTCTGCACATTTCCTCGAAAACGTGAAGACATGGCTGATGCACCATCTGATGTAGCACTACTTGAGTTAACATTAGCATTCACTTGCTTTTGCTCTTCATTTGTTAATGATTGCTGAACAAACTGCAGTGTCAGACTGTCAATCTTTGTTTCTAGTGCAGTGACAATTGTAGCATAACATGGTGGCAAACTACCCAAAAGTGTTACAATTTGGTCTTCCTCTTCAATTACAGCTCCTATTGCTGATAGCTGGTCAGTCAGCTCCTTCATCCGTTTTAAATGTTCAGTTAAACCATCTCCTTCCTTCATTTCACATCGAAAATACTTTTTCTTCAGAAACAGTTTATTTGCCAAAGTATCTCTCTCAAAATGGCCTTTCAGCGTGGTCCACGCCTCTTTGGGAGTCTGGCAGCTTGTTATCAGGTACAACTGGGGTGTACTTACATTCAGCACTAACATAGAGAATGCCTTCTCTCTCCGTTTATCAAACTCAGCCCGTGCTTGAGCATTAGCATCTGCAGCTAATGTATCCGTCTCAATTAGCATACCCCATAGTCCTTTAGCTTTCAGCAAGTGCTCCATCTGAAACTTCCATGTTGCCTAGCCCCTTTCGTGACTTTCGGTTTGCAAGCCTGTGGCTTTTGTGACCGGAGTCACTTGCCCACCCGCCCCGATCACCCAGTAGCGAAACGACCAAGCGTCGTCAAGGGGCTCGCGGTGTGTCAAGAATACATCAGATCTGAATTTCAAAGATACCCAGCGTACAATATGGGTCTAACACAGCTTCACGATGGGGTCTGGAAGCTCGGAGTTGCTAATAAACAGTTTAAAACATTGTTACTCGACGAGTGGTATTTACAGACCGAACGTCCATCTCCGCCGTTGGTGTCACAGCGCATGCGCACCATGCCGCGTTCACGTTACTGGGAAGAAGCGGAAGAACCAGAGGACATCTCGTTGCTACAACTAGGAAGCCTTCACGCTTTGACTCTATATATATCTATGGATGAAACGCCCACATCCATACTTCCGCAATTCGTGACGCGAAGTGGGAGATATGGGGTCTATAAAAGAATCCCATATGTCCTAGTAGGAATTACCACTAGGAGGCTGACGTGAATGGGTTTTCCCAGTCGGAAACTGGTTCTTCCGCTTCTTCCCAGTAACGTGAACGCGGCATGGTGCGCATGCGCTGTGACACCAACGGCGGAGATTGACGTTCGGTCTGTAAATACCACTCGTCGAGTAACAATGTTTTAAACTGTTTATTAGCAACTCCGAGCTTCCAGACCCCATCGTGAAGCTGTGTTAGACCCATATTGTACGCTGGGTATCTTTGAAATTCAGATCTGATGTATTCTTGACACACCGCGAGCCCCTTGACGACGCTTGGTCGTTTCGCTACTGGGTGATCGGGGCGGGTGGGCAAGTGACTCCGGTCACAAAAGCCACAGGCTTGCAAACCGAAAGTCACGAAAGGGGCTACATGTTGCCCAGTTCTCTGGTCCGCTCAGCCGGTCAATAAACAGCTTGTCATCCATTGTGAAATCCCACAACACTGTTCATCTCACACAAAACTCTGTGTAGCTTCTTAGCGATGTTCTGGGCCCATAACCTGTTGTATATTTCCAGAGCTTTATTCCTTGTTGCACCATACACCATACTGAGACACAACATACAGCATGACAGGAAGTACTAAATATCTGTCTACAAGCAGAGGGTGGTATTGACTGATAGTGCCATCTAGTGGTAAGGTAAAAGTACTGTATTACAACACATCTCATACTGTGTAAACTACATTTACATTCAGTCACTTAGCTGAAAGGCTTTTATCCAAAGCGACGTATAAGTTCTGTACGACAGGTCAGCAGGAAGGTGCGACTCTATCAGCTGAGTAACAATGTTCATCAGACAGTGCTGCCACCTGGGGGCTGCAGTGGTGAGTGCAGAGCAGTAGAGACATCATGTTAGTGTAGTAGGAGGAGAGCAGAGCAGTAGAGACATCATGTTAGTGTAGTAGGAGGAGAGCAGAGCAGTAGAGACATGTTAGTGTAGTAGGAGGAGAGCAGAGCAGTAGAGACATCATGTTAGTGTAGTAGGAGGAGAGCAGAGCAGTAGAGACATCATGTTAGTATAGTAGGAGGAGAGCAGAGCAGTAGAGACATCATGTTAGTATAGTAGGAGGAGAGCAGAGCAGTAGAGACATCATGTTAGTGTAGTAGGAGGAGAGCAGAGCAGTAGAGACATCATGTTAGTATAGTAGGAGGAGAGCAGAGCAGTAGAGACATCATGTTAGTGTAGTAGGAGGAGAGCAGAGCAGTAGAGACATCATGTTAGTATAGTAGGAGGAGAGCAGAGCAGTAGAGACATCATGTTAGTATAGTAGGAGGAGAGCAGAGCAGTAGAGACATCATGTTAGTATAGTAGGAGGAGAGCAGAGCAGTAGAGACATCATGTTAGTGTAGTAGGAGGAGAGCAGAGCAGTAGAGACATCATGTTAGTGTAGTAGGAGGAGAGCAGAGCAGTAGAGACATCATGTTAGTATAGTAGGAGGAGAGCAGAGCAGTAGAGACATCATGTTAGTATAGTAGGAGGAGAGCAGAGCAGTAGAGACATCATGTTAGTGTAGTAGGAGGAGAGCAGAGCAGTAGAGACATCATGTTAGTATAGTAGGAGGAGAGCAGAGCAGTAGAGACATCATGTTAGTATAGTAGGAGGAGAGCAGAGCAGTAGAGACATCATGTTAGTATAGTAGGAGGAGAGCAGAGCAGTAGAGACATCATGTTAGTATAGTAGGAGGAGAGCAGAGCAGTAGAGACATCATGTTAGTGTAGTAGGAGGAGAGCAGAGCAGTAGAGACATCATGTTAGTATAGTAGGAGGAGAGCAGAGCAGTAGAGACATCATGTTAGTATAGTAGGAAGAGAGCAGAGCAGTAAAGACATCATGTTAGTATAGTAGGAGGAGAGCAGAGCAGTAGAGACATCATGTTAGTATAGTAGGAGGAGAGCAGAGCAGTAGAGACATCATGTTAGTATAGTAGGAGGAGAGCAGAGCAGTAGAGGACAGTTAAGAAGGTTGGTGTTTTTCCTTTTCTTCATTTCAGATATTGATTGAAGAAGTGTGTCTTTAACACTAGATTAGTGTCGCATAAGTACAAAACAAGAGCCTTCTTCTTCTTCTGCCGTGTGTCTTGAGACCTGCAGCTCCGCTGAGGCGAGCCAGTTCCATCAGACCTCGTTCTCCATACGGTGGCCGTTGTTTGGGGCGACTGGTGATGATATGTTCCACGGTCTGTACAGGGAGGGGCTCCACACTCTGGTGATGATATGTTCCACAGGGGCTCCACACTCTGGTGGTGATATGTTCCACAGGGGCTCCACACTCTGGTGATGATATGTTCCACAGGGGCTCCACACTCTGGTGATGATATGTTCCACAGGGGCTCCACACTCTGGTGATGATATGTTCCACAGGGGCTCCACACTCTGGTGATGATATGTTCCACAGGGGCTCCACACTCTGGTGATGATATGTTCCACAGGGGCTCCACACTCTGGTGATGATATGTTCCACAGGGGCTCCACACTCTGGTGATGATATGTTCCACAGGGGCTCCACACTCTGGTGATGATATGTTCCACAGGGGCTCCACACTCTGGTGATGATATGTTCCACAGGGGCTCCACACTCTGGTGATGATATGTTCCACAGGGGCTCCACACTCTGGTGATGATATGTTCCACAGGGGCTCCACACTCTGGTGATGATATGTTCCACAGGGGCTCCACACTCGCATGAGGCCCCACTGTCCTTGAGGCCCCGCCTCTTCATCGAGGCCCCCGTAGCGTCCGGCGCCGGTCCTTAGGCGGTCGAGGGTTGTCCACTGCTTCCGGGGCAAGTCCTGACCAGAGGGACGTCCAGAGGGGCATTGAGGAAGAGGTGAAGGCTCCTGGATGGTTCTGCTGACCTCCACTGGTCCCTCCATCTCGTCCTCCTGACCCAGGAGGCCTTGGAAGGCCCCTGGAAGGTGCCAGGGGAAAAACAACTGCCCGTGCCGCGCTGATACGACGCCTAGCCGGCACCACATGGGGAGCCTCAACAAAGACACTGCGCATCTCCTCGCTGGCCCTGGTGTCCTCTGCCGCCGAGTACCGCGCCCCGGTCTGGTGCCGTAGCGCCCACGTGAAGAAGCTGGGCGTTGTCCTCCACAGCGTCCTGCGGACAGTCTCTGGTCGCCCACAAGCCACACCGGTAAACCAACTGCCCGTACTCGCTGGTATCGCCCCGGCTACCATCAGACGAGAAGCAGCCACACTGGCCCTTTCCCACAAGGCACAGATCAGTGCATCCCACCTCCTCCACAACACCACCACGGAGACTCCACCACGTGTGCCCCTCAAGTCACGGCGCCCCTTTTCCATGCAGGCCTACAGGCTCCTCCACACAACACCATCTGACAAGAGCCTGGCTTCCACACTCTCTGTTTAGCTCCACTGTAACATGTGAATCGATACCGGTACCCAACGGGACCTTTTTCTGTACTTTAGTTTCTAAAAGTGTAATCTACCCACCTCAGTTGTAAAAAAATGTGTCTAAACTTCAAATGATTTATTATCATTATTATTTATTTAGAACAATTTGTATATATATAATATATAATATTGCAGCGAGCGTTGTCTGCATCAAGCTTTGTAAATGCTTTGTTGTTGAATCAAGTCATTCTGTCTCTCTCTCCCCCCTCTCCCTCCCCTCCCCCTCTCTCCTCTCCCCCCTCTCTCTCCCCCCTTCTCTCCTCTCCCCCCTCTCTCCTCTCCCCCCCTCTCTCCTCTCCCCCTCTCTCCCCTCCCCCTCTCCTCCCCCCCCTCTCCCCCCCCCCTCTCTCCTCCCCCCCCTCTCTCCCCCCTCTCTCCTCTCCCCCCCCCCCTCCTTCTCCCCCTCCCTCCCCCCCCTCTCTCCCTCCCCCCCCTCTCTCCCCCCCTCCTCCTCTCCCCCCCTCTCTCCCCTCCCCCCCCCTCTCTCCTCCCCCCCTCTCCCCTCTCCTCTCCCCCCCTCTCTCCTCTCCCCCCTCTCTCCCCTCCCCCCTCTCCCCCCTCTCCCCCCCCCCCCTCTCTCCTCCCCCCCCCTCTCTCTCCCCCCCCTCTCCTCTCCCCCCCCCTCTCCCCTCCCCTCCTCCCCCTCTCTCCTCCCCCCCTCTCTCCCCCCCCTCTCTCCTTCCCCCCCTCTCTCCCCTCCCCCCCTCTCTCCTCCCCCCCCTCTCTCCTCCCCTCTCCCCCCCTCTCTCCTCTCCCCCCCCTCTCCCCCCTCTCCCTCCCCTCCCCCTCTCCTCTCCCCCCTCTCCCTCCTCCTCTCCCCCCTTCTCTCCCTCTCCCCCCTCTCTCCTCTCCCCCCTCTCTCCCTCCCCTCTCTCCCCCCCTCTCCCCCCCCTCTCTCCTCCCCCCCTCTCTCCCTCCCCCCCCTCTCTCCCCCCCTCTCTCCTCTCCCCCTCTCTCCCCCCCTCTCTCCCCTCCCTCCCCCCCCTCTCTCCCTCCCTCCCCCCCCTCTCTCCCCCCTCTCCCCCCTCCTCTCCCCCCCTCTCTCCCCTCCCCCCCCTCTCTCTCCCCCCCCCCTCTCTCTCCCCCCCCCTCTCTCCCCCCCTCTCTCCTCTCCCTCCCCCCCTCTCTCCCCTCCCTCCCCCCCCCTCTCTCCTCCCCCCCCTCTCTCTCCCCCCCTCTCTCCTCTCCCCCCTCTCTCCCCTCCCTCCCCCCCCCTCTCTCCTCCCCCCCCTCTCTCCCCCCCTCTCTCCTCTCCCCCCTCTCTCCCCTCCCCCTCTCTCCCCCTCCCCCCTCCCCCCCTCTCCCTCCCCTCTCCCCCCCCCCTCTCTCCTCTCCCCCCTCTCCCTTCCCTCCCCCCTCTCCCCCTCCCCCCCCCCCCCTCTCTCCTCCCCCCCCCCCCCCTCTCTCCCCCTCTCTCCCCCCTCTCTCCTCTCCCCCCCCTCTCCCCTCCTCCCTTCCCTCCCCCTCTCCCCCTCTCCCCCCCCCCCCCCCAGGGTTCTCCTTCTTCACGTTCGGCACCCTGAAGACCATGGGTTTGAAACACTTCCCGGAGCTGCTGGGTCGTCCGTCCTCAGACAACCCAGAGGTCCTCGTCCTGAAGACGCACGTCAACCTGCTGTGTGGCGGAGTGGCCGGGGCCATCGCCCAGACCATATCGTGAGTGGGGGGGGGGCCATCGCCCAGACCATATCGTGAGTGGGGGGGGGGGCCATCGCCCAGACCATATCGTGAGTGGGGGGGGGGGGGGGCCATCGCCCAGACCATATCGTGAGTGGGGGGGGGGGGGGGAGGGCCATCGCCCAGACCATATCGTGAGTGGGGGGGGGGGCCATCGCCCAGACCATATCGTGAGTGGGGGGGGGAGGGGGGGGGGTAACATCAGTGGGGTAACATCGTAACACTTAGTGGTTAACCTCTTCCACCCGAAATGACATCTGGTCATAAATCAATATTTTTCAGACTGTTGTATAAGAGTTGCGATTTTAATTTCAAACATATTCACGTATTAACATCATAAACATGTCACAACAGCATGTAGAATGTATATTATCATCAATACGTTAGTTTAGCAATAGGTTAAAAGTGTCATTAGATAGATTTAACTTTTCAATTTGAACAAGTCTATTCTGAGAGGGTGACCATTTTGGAAATTTTTAACCATGGGAATTGTAGTCTTTTTGCGGCCATTTTGTAGCAGAGCGAATGAATGAATGAAAACTTTATTTAACAGATTGCAGAATGGGTACAATACAGTACGGCTCAATACACACAATTGTTAAGGGGATGCAGACCAGAGAAAGACGTTTGTCTTGTTTACATCAGGGTCCCCCATTTTCATTTCATATTAACATTTAAGACATACACAACATACATGACATTTATGGCATAGGGACATACAGGTATTTAGTACTGATACATTTGTGACATAAACGGTATTCAAATATACAGTACTGTTACCCCTAGATCCTGACAGAGTATATACATATGATGGGGAGGGGACTGTACACTAGGAGGGGGTGGGTGGGTGGGAGAGAAATATACATACGGCGGGGAGGGAATATATACATGCGGTGGTGAGGAGACTGTCTATTAGGAGGGGGTGGGGGGTTTGGACATTTACGGTGGCCAGTTTCGAATTGCAGCCTCCCGTAGGTGCTCTTTAAGAGCGGTTTTGAAAGTGGGTAGTGATCCACATTCCTTTACAGCTGTGGGTAGGGCGTTCCACATTGATGTGGCATAATTGCTAAACGTGTTTAGTCCCTTGTTTGAGCCGAATCTGGGTTTAACATGATTTGTGGAGCTCCCTCTGGTGGTGTGATCGTGGTATTCACTGACCTTTGGGAAGTATTTTGACACGTACATGGGGGGGGGGGCTCCTGGTCGGGGGCTCATGTGCTCGCCCCCCCCAGGCAGGGGGGCTGCAGGGGGCTCCTGGTCACACCGGGACGTTGGGACGTGAGCCCGGCTATACGCCGCCTCTCCCACGTTGCACACCACCTGGATATTGATGTGCTCGGTATGTTTCCTATTTCGAAAAAACGTGTTCATTTTCACCGGGTGGATCACTTAACACTTTCGATGCCGGCCGTGTTTTCCTTTTTACCCCCTTGAATGCCACCACCCACTTCAATGATAGCTCATTTCACCCGTTGCGCGGCCTCTGTGGATTGGAAACAGAGTTTCAGAGCGATATGCACCGGCTTTGCGTCGGAAAAAGCCGCGCAAACCCTTTGTGGATCCCGCCCTGAGTGGTTAAGAGCAGGGGCGTATCTAGACCCAGCACTTCACTAGGGCACAGAAGGGCACCAAAAACTCAGAAAAAAATTTGGCCGGTTTTGGCCGGTTTGTGGGCGAAAATGGGTGGATTTTGTAACTATTTTTTTTTAACTTCTATATCTACTTTAATATCTACTCACCTCTCAGTGTCGCCTCTAGTCTGTCTCTCCTCTCTCTCCCCTGACTCAGCCAGCTCACCCTCCATCTCTCCTCCTCCTCCTCTTGCACTTTGCACTTTGTCTGGAGCAACATGAAAATAATGTTATATATATATAGGAATATTGATTGATTCAGTTTTAAATAGACAATAATAAAAGGAGCAAGATAAAATAGAGTAAAATAGTGCAATAGTGCAGTGCAATAAAATTGTAGAATAGAATAGATTTAAAAAGATATATAGATAGGAATGACATGCTTAGACATGCATCATACAGACATGACATCACATCACAACACATCATACCATTTACTATTTATACATAACAGACTCATAAACATGCAAGGGTGCCTTTTTGCTGAGTGTCTAGGTTAATTATAGTCCCTTTTGAGCCTTGCCCATCATATACTCTGTCAGGATCTATGGGTAACAGTACTGTATATTTGCATATCGTATATATGTCACAAATGTAACAGTACTAAAATACCTATAATGTCATGTATATCCCTATGTCATAAATGTCACTATGAATTGAAAATGGGGGACCCTGATGTAAACAAGACAAACGTCTTTCTCTGGTCTGCATCCCCTTAACAATTGTGTGTATTGAGCCGTACTGTATTGTAACCATTCTGCAATCTGTTAAATAAAGTTTTCATTCATTCATTCATTCATTCAGTCTTCAGGCTGGACTTAGTTGAATCTAACAGCATTGACGATTTTCAAGTCACTGGGCAGACTGTTCCAAAAGACAACTGCAGAATATAAAAAGTACTGGCATAGGCAGATAGATAGGCTATTACTGTATAAAGGTCCTAGCTAGGCTAGCTTATATCTGGTAAGCACGCACATTACGACCATACGACAATGTGCTGCTTACCAGATATAGTCGGTGCCTATTCTAGCAGTTAATTCCTCCGGTAACGTTGTGGTTAAACTTAAGGGATGGGAGATTCTTCAAATTCATGCAGGCTTTCTTGACAGCCTTATAACTCTTACCTCTCTCATTTTTACTCTGCAACGCTTTGGCGAAGCACTTTCTGATGTCCATTTGACACGTGGTGCCTCGTCGAGCACTGTGTGTGTGTTTACTGTTTACCTGGCTCAACTGCGCTGCCAGCTGACTCAGTGGTGGGATGTACCATGTATGCTCAGCCTCTGTCATAGGGGTGTGCAAACAATTCAACCTACAAAAAAGCGCCTGTTGGAGGATTTCAACAAGATAAATCAAAAACAGTGCAAAATATTTCACTATAATATTTCAAAGCGAAGTAAAAAAAAAAAAGTGATTATGTAATCACTGGGGCACAAATTAGGATCACTAGGGCACGTGCCCTAGTGATAGTGGTCTAAATACGCCGATGGTTAAGAGTCCGACACACTTGGTGTGGTCAGACATTCCTAATAGTTCTGGAGTTCTGCAGCGGTTAGTTCTCCGGAACGACTCCAACCATCGCCTCATTGTGACTTTACACAGCTCTCATGTGACTTTACACAGCTCTCACGTGACTTTACACAGCTCTCACGTGACTTTACACAGCTCTCTTGTGACTTTACACAGCTCTCACGTGACTTTACACAGCTCTCATGTGACTTTACACAGCTCTCATGTGACTTTACACAGCTCTCATGTGACTTTACACAGCTCTCATGTGACTTTACACAGCTCTCATGTGACTTTACACAGCTCTCACGTGACTTTACACAGCTCTCACGTGACTTTACACAGCTCCCATGTGACTTTACACAGCTCTCATGTGACTTTACACAGCTCTCACGTGACTTTACACAGCTCTCACGTGACTTTACACAGCTCCCATGTGACTTTACACAGCTCTCATGTGACTTTACACAGCTCTCACGTGACTTTACACAGCTCTCACGTGACTTTACACAGCTCCCATGTGACTTTACACAGCTCTCATGTGACTTTACACAGCTCTCACGTGACTTTACACAGCTCTCACGTGACTTTACACAGCTCTCATGTGACTTTACACAGCTCTCATGTGACTTTACACAGCTCTCATGTGACTTTACACAGCTCTCACGTGACTTTACACAGCTCTCATGTGACTTTACACAGCTCTCATGTGACTTTAGTTTCAAGTTTCAAGTTTCTTTAATAGTTGTCATACAGAAGTACAGGATACTTTTATACAAAATGCTTCTTACTGTTACGCTCCAGAGACTGTGCTAGACAAGATAAGTATGAAATAAAAAAGTATAGCATGTAAAATAGAAGTAAAAAGGTCACAGTGTTCAGTATAGACATATGTACAATGTTCGATGCAGAATAGAAGTAACTGAGTTACCATCCAATACACAATATGCTATGCAATGTACTAATATACAATACTATATAGTGCAGAGCAGAAATGGGATGAGGTACAATTTAGGTACAATTTACAGTAAGGTGTACGAGTTGTAGTGCAAATCCTTTATCAATAAATATAAAGTGTGTTTGTGTGATCTAAAGTGTGGAGAGTGGGTGCTGCAGTGTGTTGTTTGTTTAAAGTGAGTGTGTGTGTGTGGATGTGTGTGCTATGTGCATTTGATGGTTGTTGCATAGTGTTTATTGTTCGTTGAGCAGCCTGATGGCCTGGGGATAGAAGCTTCTTCTGAGTCTTTCTGTGCTCGCCTTAAGACTCCGGTATCGCTTGCCTGACCGCAGCAGTTCAAAGAGGCAGTTGTTCGGGTGGCTGGAGTCCTTGATGATTCTCTTAGCCTTGCCCCTGCACCGCTTGCTGTAAATGTTCTGGAGGATGGGAAGCCCCCCTCCAATTGTGCGTTCGGCTGCACGTGTCACTCTTTGTAGTCTGCTACGGTCTCGTGCAGTGCTATTCCCAAACCAGGAGGTGATGTTGCCAGTCAGAATGCTCTCTATTGTACATGAGTAGAAGTTCTTAAGGACCTTCTGACTGACTTGGAACTTCCTTAGGCGCCTGAGGAAGTAGAGGCGTTGTCGTGCCTTCTTCACAACACTGTCAATGTGTGTGGTCCATGTCAAGTCCTCGGATATGTGGGCTCCGAGGTACTTGAAACTGTTCGGTTCTCTACTGAAGGTTCTCTACTGAAGGTTCTGTGTTCTGAAGGTTCTCTACTGAAGGTTCTCTACTGAAGGTTCTCTACTGAAGGTTCTGTGTTCTGAAGGTTCTCTACTGAAGGTTCTCTACTGAAGGTTCTGTGTACTGAAGGTTCTCTACTGAAGGTTCTCTACTGAAGATTCTCTACTGAAGGTTCTCTACTGAAGGTTCTCTACTGAATGTTCTCTACTGAATGTTCTCTACTGAAGATTCTCTACTGAAGGTTCTCTACTGAATGTTCTCTACTGAAGGTTCTCTACTGAAGGTTCTCTACTGAATGTTCTCTACTGAAGATTCTCTACTGAAGGTTCTCTACTGAAGGTTCTCTCTACTGAAGGTTCTCTGTACTGAAGGTTCTGTGTACTGAAGGTTCTCTACTGAAGGTTCTCTTCTGAAGGTTCTCTACTGAAGGTTCTGTGTTCTGAAGGTTCTCTACTGAAGGTTCTCTACTGAAGGTTCTGTGTACTGAAGGTTCTCTACTGAAGGTTCTCTACTGAAGGTTCTGTGTACTGAAGGTTCTCTACTGAAGGTTCTCTTCTGAAGGTTCTCTACTGAAGGTTCTGTGTTCTGCAGGTTCTCTACTGAAGGTTCTCTACTGAAGGTTCTCTACTGAAGGTTCTCTACTGAAGGTTCTCTACTGAAGGTTCTCTACTGAAGGTTCTGTGTTCCTCCTCAGCTACCCTCTGGACCAGTTAGGGACCGTGCTTCCTGACTCTGAGAAATGCACGTAAGTACTGGTGTCACCCGCTCCCTAACCAGGGATCTATGTGATCTGAGTCCTCTGCTAACTAACACAGTAACCAGGGATCTATGTGATCTGAGTCCTCTGCTAACTAACACAGTAACCAGGATCTATGTGATCTGAGTCCTCTGCTAACTAACACAGTAACCAGGATCTATGTGATCTGAGTCCTCTGCTAACTAACACAGTAACCAGGGATCTATGTGATCTGAGTCCTCTGCTAACTAACACAGTAACCAGGGATCTATGTGATCTGAGTCCTCTGCTAACTAACACAGTAACCAGGATCTATGTGATCTGAGTCCTCTGCTAACTAACACAGTAACCAGGATCTATGTGATCTGAGTCCTCTGCTAACTAACACAGTAACCAGGATCTATGTGATCTGAGTCCTCTGCTAACTAACACAGTAACCAGGATCTATGTGATCTGAGTCCTCTGCTAACTAACACAGTAACCAGGATCTATGTGATCTGAGTCCTCTGCTAACTAACACAGTAACCAGGGATCTATGTGATCTGAGTCCTCTGCTAACTAACACAGTAACCAGGATCTATGTGATCTGAGTCCTCTGCTAACTAACACAGTAACCAGGATCTATGTGATCTGAGTCCTCTGCTAACTAACACAGTAACCAGGATCTATGTGATCTGAGTCCTCTGCTAACTAACACAGTAACCAGGATCTATGTGATCTGAGTCCTCTGCTAACTAACACAGTAACCAGGATCTATGTGATCTGAGTCCTCTGCTAACTAACACAGTAACCAGGATCTATGTGATCTGAGTCCTCTGCTAACTAACACAGTAACCAGGATCTATGTGATCTGAGTCCTCTGCTAACTAACACAGTAACCAGGATCTATGTGATCTGAGTCCTCTGCTAACTAACACAGTAACCAGGGATCTATGTGATCTGAGTCCTCTGCTAACTAACACAGTAACCAGGGATCTATGTGATCTGAGTCCTCTGCTAACTAACACAGTAACCAGGATCTATGTGATCTGAGTCCTCTGCTAACTAACACAGTAACCAGGATCTATGTGATCTGAGTCCTCTGCTAACTAACACAGTAACCAGGATCTATGTGATCTGAGTCCTCTGCTAACTAACACAGTAACCAGGATCTATGTGATCTGAGTCCTCTGCTAACTAACACAGTAACCAGGATCTATGTGATCTGAGTCCTCTGCTAACTAACACAGTAACCAGGATCTATGTGATCTGAGTCCTCTGCTAACTAACACAGTAACCAGGGATCTATGTGATCTGAGTCCTCTGCTAACTAACACAGTAACCAGGATCTATGTGATCTGAGTCCTCTGCTAACTAACACAGTAACCAGGATCTATGTGATCTGAGTCCTCTGCTAACTAACACAGTAACCAGGGATCTATGTGATCTGAGTCCTCTGCTAACTAACACAGTAACCAGGATCTATGTGATCTGAGTCCTCTGCTAACTAACACAGTAACCAGGGATCTATGTGATCTGAGTCCTCTGCTAACTAACACAGTAACCAGGATCTATGTGATCTGAGTCCTCTGCTAACTAACACAGTAACCAGGATCTATGTGATCTGAGTCCTCTGCTAACTAACACAGTAACCAGGATCTATGTGATCTGAGTCCTCTGCTAACTAACACAGTAACCAGGATCTATGTGATCTGAGTCCTCTGCTAACTAACACAGTAACCAGGATCTATGTGATCTGAGTCCTCTGCTAACTAACACAGTAACCAGGATCTATGTGATCTGAGTCCTCTGCTAACTAACACAGTAACCAGGATCTATGTGATCTGAGTCCTCTGCTAACTAACACAGTAACCAGGATCTATGTGATCTGAGTCCTCTGCTAACTAACACAGTAACCAGGGATCTATGTGATCTGAGTCCTCTGCTAACTAACACAGTAACCAGGATCTATGTGATCTGAGTCCTCTGCTAACTAACACAGTAACCAGGATCTATGTGATCTGAGTCCTCTGCTAACTAACACAGTAACCAGGATCTATGTGATCTGAGTCCTCTGCTAACTAACACAGTAACCAGGATCTATGTGATCTGAGTCCTCTGCTAACTAACACAGTAACCAGGATCTATGTGATCTGAGTCCTCTGCTAACTAACACAGTAACCAGGATCTATGTGATCTGAGTCCTCTGCTAACTAACACAGTAACCAGGATCTATGTGATCTGAGTCCTCTGCTAACTAACACAGTAACCAGGGATCTATGTGATCTGAGTCCTCTGCTAACTAACACAGTAACCAGGATCTATGTGATCTGAGTCCTCTGCTAACTAACACAGTAACCAGGATCTATGTGATCTGAGTCCTCTGCTAACTAACACAGTAACCAGGATCTATGTGATCTGAGTCCTCTGCTAACTAACACAGTAACCAGGATCTATGTGATCTGAGTCCTCTGCTAACTAACACAGTAACCAGGATCTATGTGATCTGAGTCCTCTGCTAACTAACACAGTAACCAGGATCTATGTGATCTGAGTCCTCTGCTAACTAACACAGTAACCAGGATCTATGTGATCTGAGTCCTCTGCTAACTAACACAGTAACCAGGATCTATGTGATCTGAGTCCTCTGCTAACTAACACAGTAACCAGGATCTATGTGATCTGAGTCCTCTGCTAACTAACACAGTAACCAGGATCTATGTGATCTGAGTCCTCTGCTAACTAACACAGTAACCAGGATCTATGTGATCTGAGTCCTCTGCTAACTAACACAGTAACCAGGATCTATGTGATCTGAGTCCTCTGCTAACTAACACAGTAACCAGGATCTATGTGATCTGAGTCCTCTGCTAACTAACACAGTAACCAGGATCTATGTGATCTGAGTCCTCTGCTAACTAACACAGTAACCAGGATCTATGTGATCTGAGTCCTCTGCTAACTAACACAGTAACCAGGATCTATGTGATCTGAGTCCTCTGCTAACTAACACAGTAACCAGGATCTATGTGATCTGAGTCCTCTGCTAACTAACACAGTAACCAGGATCTATGTGATCTGAGTCCTCTGCTAACTAACACAGTAACCAGGATCTATGTGATCTGAGTCCTCTGCTAACTAACACAGTAACCAGGATCTATGTGATCTGAGTCCTCTGCTAACTAACACAGTAACCAGGATCTATGTGATCTGAGTCCTCTGCTAACTAACACAGTAACCAGGATCTATGTGATCTGAGTCCTCTGCTAACTAACACAGTAACCAGGATCTATGTGATCTGAGTCCTCTGCTAACTAACACAGTAACCAGGATCTATGTGATCTGAGTCCTCTGCTAACTAACACAGTAACCAGGATCTATGTGATCTGAGTCCTCTGCTAACTAACACAGTAACCAGGATCTATGTGATCTGAGTCCTCTGCTAACTAACACAGTAAACCAGGATCTATGTGATCTGAGTCCTCTGCTAACTAACACAGTAACCAGGATCTATGTGATCTGAGTCCTCTGCTAACTAACACAGTAACCAGGATCTATGTGATCTGAGTCCTCTGCTAACTAACACAGTAACCAGGATCTATGTGATCTGAGTCCTCTGCTAACTAACACAGTAACCAGGATCTATGTGATCTGAGTCCTCTGCTAACTAACACAGTAACCAGGATCTATGTGATCTGAGTCCTCTGCTAACTAACACAGTAACCAGGGATCTATGTGATCTGAGTCCTCTGCTAACTAACACAGTAACCAGGATCTATGTGATCTGAGTCCTCTGCTAACTAACACAGTAACCAGGATCTATGTGATCTGAGTCCTCTGCTAACTAACACAGTAACCAGGATCTATGTGATCTGAGTCCTCTGCTAACTAACACAGTAACCAGGGATCTATGTGATCTGAGTCCTCTGCTAACTAACACAGTAACCAGGATCTATGTGATCTGAGTCCTCTGCTAACTAACACAGTAACCAGGATCTATGTGATCTGAGTCCTCTGCTAACTAACACAGTAACCAGGATCTATGTGATCTGAGTCCTCTGCTAACTAACACAGTAACCAGGATCTATGTGATCTGAGTCCTCTGCTAACTAACACAGTAACCAGGATCTATGTGATCTGAGTCCTCTGCTAACTAACACAGTAACCAGGATCTATGTGATCTGAGTCCTCTGCTAACTAACACAGTAACCAGGGATCTATGTGATCTGAGTCCTCTGCTAACTAACACAGTAACCAGGATCTATGTGATCTGAGTCCTCTGCTAACTAACACAGTAACCAGGATCTATGTGATCTGAGTCCTCTGCTAACTAACACAGTAACCAGGATCTATGTGATCTGAGTCCTCTGCTAACTAACACAGTAACCAGGGATCTATGTGATCTGAGTCCTCTGCTAACTAACACAGTAACCAGGATCTATGTGATCTGAGTCCTCTGCTAACTAACACAGTAACCAGGATCTATGTGATCTGAGTCCTCTGCTAACTAACACAGTAACCAGGATCTATGTGATCTGAGTCCTCTGCTAACTAACACAGTAACCAGGATCTATGTGATCTGAGTCCTCTGCTAACTAACACAGTAACCAGGATCTATGTGATCTGAGTCCTCTGCTAACTAACACAGTAACCAGGATCTATGTGATCTGAGTCCTCTGCTAACTAACACAGTAACCAGGATCTATGTGATCTGAGTCCTCTGCTAACTAACACAGTAACCAGGATCTATGTGATCTGAGTCCTCTGCTAACTAACACAGTAACCAGGATCTATGTGATCTGAGTCCTCTGCTAACTAACACAGTAACCAGGATCTATGTGATCTGAGTCCTCTGCTAACTAACACAGTAACCAGGATCTATGTGATCTGAGTCCTCTGCTAACTAACACAGTAACCAGGATCTATGTGATCTGAGTCCTCTGCTAACTAACACAGTAACCAGGATCTATGTGATCTGAGTCCTCTGCTAACTAACACAGTAACCAGGATCTATGTGATCTGAGTCCTCTGCTAACTAACACAGTAACCAGGATCTATGTGATCTGAGTCCTCTGCTAACTAACACAGTAACCAGGATCTATGTGATCTGAGTCCTCTGCTAACTAACACAGTAACCAGGATCTATGTGATCTGAGTCCTCTGCTAACTAACACAGTAACCAGGGATCTATGTGATCTGAGTCCTCTGCTAACTAACACAGTAACCAGGATCTATGTGATCTGAGTCCTCTGCTAACTAACACAGTAACCAGGATCTATGTGATCTGAGTCCTCTGCTAACTAACACAGTAACCAGGATCTATGTGATCTGAGTCCTCTGCTAACTAACACAGTAACCAGGGATCTATGTGATCTGAGTCCTCTGCTAACTAACACAGTAACCAGGATCTATGTGATCTGAGTCCTCTGCTAACTAACACAGTAACCAGGATCTATGTGATCTGAGTCCTCTGCTAACTAACACAGTAACCAGGATCTATGTGATCTGAGTCCTCTGCTAACTAACACAGTAACCAGGATCTATGTGATCTGAGTCCTCTGCTAACTAACACAGTAACCAGGGATCTATGTGATCTGAGTCCTCTGCTAACTAACACAGTAACCAGGATCTATGTGATCTGAGTCCTCTGCTAACTAACACAGTAACCAGGATCTATGTGATCTGAGTCCTCTGCTAACTAACACAGTAACCAGGATCTATGTGATCTGAGTCCTCTGCTAACTAACACAGTAACCAGGATCTATGTGATCTGAGTCCTCTGCTAACTAACACAGTAACCAGGATCTATGTGATCTGAGTCCTCTGCTAACTAACACAGTAACCAGGATCTATGTGATCTGAGTCCTCTGCTAACTAACACAGTAACCAGGGATCTATGTGATCTGAGTCCTCTGCTAACTAACACAGTAACCAGGATCTATGTGATCTGAGTCCTCTGCTAACTAACACAGTAACCAGGGATCTATGTGATCTGAGTCCTCTGCTAACTAACACAGTAACCAGGATCTATGTGATCTGAGTCCTCTGCTAACTAACACAGTAACCAGGGATCTATGTGATCTGAGTCCTCTGCTAACTAACACAGTAACCAGGATCTATGTGATCTGAGTCCTCTGCTAACTAACACAGTAACCAGGATCTATGTGATCTGAGTCCTCTGCTAACTAACACAGTAACCAGGATCTATGTGATCTGAGTCCTCTGCTAACTAACACAGTAACCAGGGATCTATGTGATCTGAGTCCTATGCTAACTAACACAGTAACCAGGGATCTATGTGATCTGAGTCCTATGCTAACTAACACAGTAACCAGGATCTATGTGATCTGAGTCCTATGCATTAACAGAACAAGGTGTAACGGAGCCCAACTGTTCCTGTTCTTCTCGTTGCACCTGAGCAGAACGCTGACCAAGACGCTGAAGTACGTGTACCGGGAGTACGGGGTGAAGAAGGGCCTGTACCGGGGCCTGTCCCTCAACTACATCCGCTGCATCCCCTCCCAGGCCATGGCCTTCACCACCTACGAGTTCATGAAGCAGGCCCTCCATCTGAACTAGCCATGGGGCCTTCACCACCTACGAGTTCATGAAGCAGCTCCTCCATCTGAACTAGCCGTGGGGCCTTCACCACCTACGAGGTCATGAAGCAGCTCCTCCATCTGAACTAGCCGTGGGGCCTTCACCACCTACGAGTTCATGAAGCAGCTCCTCCATCTGAACTAGCCGTGGGGCCTTCACCACCTACGAGGTCATGAAGCAGCTCCTCCATCTGAACTAGCCATGGGGACTTCACCACCTACGAGGTCATGAAGCAGGCCCTCCATCTGAACTAGCCGTGGGGCCTTCACCACCTACGAGTTCATGAAGCAGCTCCTCCATCTGAACTAGCCGTGGGGCCTTCACCACCTACGAGTTCATGAAGCAGGCCCTCCATCTGAACTAGCCGTGGGGCCTTCACCACCTACGAGGTCATGAAGCAGCTCCTCCATCTGAACTAGCCATGGGGCCTTCACCACCTACGAGGTCATGAAGCAGGCCCTCCATCTGAACTAGCCGTGGGGCCTTCACCACCTACGAGGTCATGAAGCAGGCCCTCCATCTGAACTAGCCGTGGGGCCTTCACCACCTACGAGGTCATGAAGCAGGCCCTCCGTCTGAACTAGCCGTGGGGCCTTCACCACCTACGAGGTCATGAAGCAGGCCCTCCATCTGAACTAGCCGTGGGGCCTTCACCACCTACGAGTTCATGAAGCAGCTCCTCCATCTGAACTAGCCGTGGGGCCTTCACCACCTACGAGGTCATGAAGCAGGCCCTCCATCTGAACTAGCCGTGGGGCCTTCACCACCTACGAGTTCATGAAGCAGGCCCTCCATCTGAACTAGCCGTGGGGCCTTCACCACCTACGAGGTCATGAAGCAGCTCCTCCATCTGAACTAGCCGTGGGGCCTTCACCACCTACGAGGTCATGAAGCAGCTCCTCCATCTGAACTAGCCGTGGGGCCTTCACCACCTACGAGGTCATGAAGCAGGCCCTCCATCTGAACTAGCCGTGGGGCCTTCACCACCTACGAGGTCATGAAGCAGGCCCTCCATCTGAACTAGCCGTGGGGCCTTCACCACCTACGAGGTCATGAAGCAGCTCCTCCATCTGAACTAGCCGTGGGGCCTTCACCACCTACGAGGTCATGAAGCAGCTCCTCCATCTGAACTAGCCGTGGGGCCTTCACCACCTACGAGGTCATGAAGCAGGCCCTCCATCTGAACTAGCCGTGGGGCCTTCACCACCTACGAGGTCATGAAGCAGGCCCTCCATCTGAACTAGCCGTGGGGCCTTCACCACCTACGAGGTCATGAAGCAGCTCCTCCATCTGAACTAGCCGTGGGGCCTTCACCACCTACGAGGTCATGAAGCAGGCCCTCCATCTGAACTAGCCATGGGGCCTTCACCACCTACGAGGTCATGAAGCAGGCCCTCCATCTGAACTAGCCATGGGGCCTTCACCACCTACGAGGTCATGAAGCAGGCCCTCCGTCTGAACTAGCCATGGGGCCTTCACCACCTACGAGTTCATGAAGCAGGCCCTCCATCTG
Source organism: Notolepis coatsorum (assembly GCF_963971535.1). Taxonomy (NCBI): domain Eukaryota; kingdom Metazoa; phylum Chordata; class Actinopteri; order Aulopiformes; family Paralepididae; genus Notolepis; species Notolepis coatsorum. The sequence continues at coordinate 27,578 of NW_028170768.1, read as the reverse complement.
AACTAGCCGTGGGGCCTTCACCACCTACGAGTTCATGAAGCAGCTCCTCCGTCTGAACTAGCCGTGGGGCCTTCACCACCTACGAGTTCATGAAGCAGCTCCTCCGTCTGAACTAGCCGTGGGGCCTTCACCACCTACGAGTTCATGAAGCAGGCCCTCCATCTGAACTAGCCATGGGGCCTTCACCACCTACGAGGTCATGAAGCAGCTCCTCCGTCTGAACTAGCCGTGGGGCCTTCACCACCTACGAGTTCATGAAGCAGGCCCTCCATCTGAACTAGCCATGGGGCCTTCACCACCTACGAGGTCATGAAGCAGCTCCTCCATCTGAACTAGCCGTGGGGCCTTCACCACCTACGAGGTCATGAAGCAGCTCCTCCATCTGAACTAGCCGTGGGGCCTTCACCACCTACGAGGTCATGAAGCAGCTCCTCCATCTGAACTAGCCGTGGGGCCTTCACCACCTACGAGGTCATGAAGCAGGCCCTCCATCTGAACTAGCCGTGGGGCCTTCACCACCTACGAGTTCATGAAGCAGCTCCTCCATCTGAACTAGCCATGGGGCCTTCACCACCTACGAGGTCATGAAGCAGCTCCTCCGTCTGAACTAGCCATGGGGCCTTCACCACCTACGAGTTCATGAAGCAGGCCCTCCGTCTGAACTAGCCGTGGGGCCTTCACCACCTACGAGGTCATGAAGCAGCTCCTCCATCTGAACTAGCCGTGGGGCCTTCACCACCTACGAGTTCATGAAGCAGGCCCTCCATCTGAACTAGCCATGGGGCCTTCACCACCTACGAGGTCATGAAGCAGCTCCTCCATCTGAACTAGCCGTGGGGCCTTCACCACCTACGAGTTCATGAAGCAGGCCCTCCGTCTGAACTAGCCTTTTCTATCTACACCCCCCTGTTATCGTTTTAACCTTTAACTCAGGTTAAACCGCTCAGAGGCACTTAGCACTAGGCCCCAGTGAATCCCTCCTTATCCGTAGAGAGAGAGAGAGGGCAGAGGAACACAGTCCCTTTAATCTGAGGACTCCTCTGTGCCAGTTATCAGTCCAGATCCTCGCCCCCCCTCCTCCGGACGCTCCTGCTTTTGTGACTCACCACCACCTCTGATGAATGATTCTCTCAACTGCCCAACCTGTGGACACAGCCGACAGCGACACCTGTGGCAACGGTGACCTCCGACCCTGTTGTCTCACTCACCCTCCCTCACCGTGAACACATGGGACCAAGACGCCTTCATCACAAGTCCAAGCCCCTCCCCGCTGCCTCCAAGCCCCTCCCCTCTGTCTCTTCTAGCTCCTCCCCTCGGTCTCTTCTAGCTCCTCCCCTCTGTCTCCAAGCCCCTCCCCTCTGTCTCTTCTAGCTCATCCCCTCGGTCTCTCTCTACTGTCTTTTCTTACTGATCTGAACATCCAAACCATCTAAACATACTTTTCTGTCTCTTTATCAGTTCCTTCAGAAGGACGACGTGCACCGAGTCTTTGTGCATTTAATTTGTTTGTTTTTTTAATAATACTAGGTTATGGATTTTGGTGAAATTCACACCCGTTCTTCCTCAAAAACCTGTTATTTTGTTTTTAATGAGCTGAAAGCCTAGTTGATGGTTTGATTCTGTAGCCTCGTAGACTAATATGCAGTAATTTATCCCGTCAGGGTCCGTCGTGTATTTCATTTCTACAGTGTCTTTAATTACCAAGTATTTAATTCTACACTCTACGGAGCGGATTTGTGGTCCAAGGACCTCCATGTTGTTTTCACCGCCTTGTATGCCAGCCGGTATACAGACACCAACACCTTTTTAGTTATATTTATATATATATGTAGGTCTTGTCGTTGACGGATCAGGCTGTGGGAGACACTTGGTCTTAAAGAAACGTGATGGAGCGTGACACTGAAACAACCGGGTGGTTGGTAGTCGATGGTGTCGGATAAGAGAAGTGGGGGGCGGGCCGGCCGCGTGGTGTTGTGAGAGGAACGCACTGAAGTGAGGAAGTCAACTCAAGTTGGAGGAAGGAAGGAAGCAGGAAGTGAGGACACCGCTACCGCCTTTGATGCGGATTAGCTAACGCGCCGCTGGGGCGGTCAAACGTTCTGCTGTGATGTCATCAAACGGGAGCTCCGCCCACAATGACATTCAGAACACAGTTTAATGTCTTCAAACTAAAGCTCCGCCCACAATGTCATTCAGAACACAGTTTAATGTCTTCTAACTAAAGCTCCGCCCACAATGTCATTCAGAACACAGTTTAATGTCTTCAAACTAAAGCTCCGCCCACAATGTCATTCAGAACACAGTTTAATGTCTTCTAACTAAAGCTCCGCCCACAATGTCATTCAGAACACAGTTTAATGTCTTCTAACTAAAGCTCCGCCCACAATGTCATTCAGAACACAGTTTAATGTCTTTAAACGCAAGCTCCGCCCACAATAATATTCAGAACACAGTTTAATGTCTTCAAACGGCAGCTCCACATACAATAATATTCAGAACACAGTTTAATGTCTTCAAACGGCAGCTCCACATACAATGATATTCAGAACACAGTTTAATGTCTTCAAACGGCAGCTCCGCCCACAATGATCCCAGACGATGCTTTCAATTGGTGGAACAAACAGCCACTCGGACCCCCTGTGCCACACCATAGACCACTACACTTCCGCGTTACATTGAAATCGGGGAGGAGATTGCGGGGGGGGGGCAAATGAATGAATGTGGATGAGAGCCTTGACATTAAGTGATTGCAGATACGGCTGTGGGGGTGCTGGAGACATGATCCAATAGACTTGTATGCGCCTGAGTCTCCTGAACACGGCGCGAGACATTCCTAATCCATCAGAACTAAATTGGCAGCGAAAAAGACAGTTTTTAAGCATGGATTCCCCCGTGCACATGCGCAGATTGGCCACAGAGTGTGACGCAACGCACATCCACCCTGGAATGTTCCATTAGAGGGGGTGTTGTGTTGTGAGAATGATATGATAGAATTAAATATACAGTAAAAGGAATACAGTACAAATATACAGAAGTCTACAGTAAGTGTAATATTGCACAGTGTTGTGCATTTATAATCAGTAGCTTAGGCTACATAGTAGGCTAATGACAGCCTATTCTAGTCTAGCAGGTGCTGGTATAGACGTATAATATATGACATATATGAATTTTTTTGCCTAGATATACGGTTTATCTAGGCAAAAAATTTCATAGATGACTGAAAATCAACATTACTAGTCTATACCAGCACCTGCTAGACTAGAATAGGCTGTCATTAGCTTACTATGTAGCCTAAGCTACTGATTATAAATGCACAACACTGTGCAATATTACACTTACTGTAGACTTCTGTATATTTGTACTGTATTCCTCCCCGCAATCTCCTCCCCGATTTCAATGTAACGCGGAAGTGTAGTGGTCCATGGTGTTTGTCAGTTGAAGCTCCGCCCACAATGATATTCAGAACACAGTTTAATGTCTTCAAACGGAAGCTCCGCCCACAATGATCCCAGACGATGCTTTCAATTGGTGGAACAACCTGCCACTCGGACTGTAGCCGAACCCCCTGTGTCACACCATGGTGTTTGTCAGTTGATGATTTGTTGGGAGGAATGCCTGTCAAAATGGCTTCTGCGTTCTTCATTCAAATGGCTCCTCCCCTCACCCTCACCCTCACCCTTCAACAGGAGCCAACAACAAGGTTTCTGCCTCCAAATGTTCCCCCGACTCATTATTATTTTAATTAATTAATACAATAATAATAATAATTAGCCCTAGTGCACCGTCACCTATTAGGATTTCAACACGGCCAAAGCGGCGCGAGCATTTCTCTGCTATTTACCATCCTCTCCCTAACCCTATTTACCATCCTCTCCCTAACCCTAACCCTATTTACCATCCTCTCCCTAACCCTAACCCTATTTACCATCCTCTCCCTAACCCTAACCCTATTTACCATCCTCTCCCTAACCCTAACCCTATTTACCATCCTCTCCCTAACCCTATTTACCATCCTCTCCCTAACCCTATTTACCATCCTCTCCCTCTCCCTAACCCTATTTACCATCCCCTCCCTAACCCTAACCCTATTTACCGTCCTCTCCCTAACCCTAACCCTATTTACCATCCTCTCCCTAACCCTAACCCTATTTACCATCCTCTCCCTAACCCTAACCCTATTTACCATCCTCTCCCTAACCCTATTTACCATCCTCTCCCTAACCCTAACCCTATTTACCATCCTCTCCCTAACCCTAACCCTATTTACCATCCTCTCCCTAACCCTATTTACCATCCTCTCCCTAACCTTAACCCTATTTACCATCCTCTCCCTAACCCTAACCCTATTTACCATCCTCTCCCTAACCCTAACCCTATTTACCATCCTCTCCCTAACCCTATTTACCATCCTCTCCCTAACCCTAACCCTATTTACCATCCTCTCCCTAACCCTAACCACCATCCTCTCCCCTAACCCTAACCCTATTTACCATCCTCTCCCTAACCCTAACCCTATTTACCATCCTCTCCCTAACCCTATTTACCATCCTCTCCCTAACCCTAACCCTATTTACCATCCTCTCCCTAACCCTAACCACCATCCTCTCCCCTAACCCTAACCCTATTTACCATCCTCTCCCTAACCCTAACCCTATTTACCATCCCCTCCCTAACCCTGACCCTATTTACCATCCTCTCCCTAACCCTAACCCTATTTACCATCCTCTCCCTAACCCTATTTACCATCCTCTCCCTAACCCTAACCCTATTTACCATCCTCTCCCTAACCCTAACCCTATTTACCATCCTCTCCCTAACCCTAACCCTATTTACCATCCTCTCCCTAACCCTAACCCTATTTACCATCCTCTCCCTAACCCTATTTACCATCCTCTCCCTAACCCTAACCCTATTTACCATCCTCTCCCTAACCCTGACCCTATTTACCATCCTCTCCCTAACCCTATTTACCATCCTCTCCCTAACCCTAACCCTATTTACCATCCTCTCCCTAACCCTATTTACCATCCTCTCCCTAACCCTGACCCTATTTACCATCCTCTCCCTAACCCTAACCCTATTTACCGTCCTCTCTGAGGCTCAGAAGGCCGTTTTCCATGATCGATTCTAATGGATTACAGCCGGTCATGTGATTACAGGAAGTAGCTGTAACAAAATTATTATTTATTTATTTAGCCACTTGATGTTGTAGACCATCTCACAGATGTGGAATATGCCATTTAAATATGTATAATATAAATATATTATAAAATATATAATACAAATCTTTTTTAAATAATTTCGGTGACGGCAGGACAACGTTTGACCTCTATCGTTTTTAAACAATTTCTACGTTCTGCTACGATCAGGGAATAATTCACTCATGCGCTTTCGTGATTTGGAATGCTGTGTCATTTCTTGGGACTCTTTGATTTCTTGGATATTCTGAACAGATTAGATTATTCTGAAACATTCACTTCCCTAACCCTAACCCTAACAAATTATTTTGGGGCATACACGGAAAAGTATGATGAATTGAAAACGGGGGACCCTGATGTAAACAAGTCGAAAGTCTTTCTCTGGTCTGCATCCCCTTAACAATTGTATGTATTGAGCTGTACTGTACTGTACCCATTCTGCAATCTGTTAATAAACTTTTCAATCAATCAATCAAACCAAACACTTTTCTTTAATGTGTTGCTGTAGCTAGCTGTGGCCACTGGGTGGCAGCATTGACTCTAGTGTGTAACGTTGAACCATCACAGCCTGGACCCAACCATTCTGAAACCATCTCCCCACAGCAGACAGATGGATGTGGCTCGAGCTACAGACACACACTTCCACCCAGAGGCTGTCAGTCACATAGCTGACTTTTTTTATCTACTTTTTCTCCCCATTTTCTATTTTTCTCCCATCTCAATTTCGTATTATCCAATTCTACCCTCCCCTGTCTCGAACGTTGCTAGACCATGCCTCCCACTGGCTGCAATGTGGACGAAGCCTTGCATCACGTGTCCCCTCCGGTACACGAGGAGGCAGCCTGTCGCATCTTTTCACCTGTACAGCGCGATCTCTCAGCGGCGAGGAGTAACGCGTGGGAGGCTCACGCCGCCCCCGTTGCTTCTTGATTCTGCTGTACAGGCGCACCAACCGACCTGTAGGAGTCGCTGTCCACAACGTCCGATCCCCACCCACCAGCCTCCCACCCCCTAATACTGCCAATTGTGTTAGTATGAACGACCAGCCAAGCTGGAAGCAACGCCGAGAGCTGGGCTCGAACCCAGCATCTCCTGCGTTAGTGGCGAGCGCTGTGCCCACTGCGCCACTTAGCCGCCCTGTCAGTCACATAGCTGACTTTTTTCTCCACAGTTTTGTTTATACAAATTATTTTGGGGCATACACGGAAAAGTATGCATTATTAAAATGCATAGGAAAATGACCTTGTGGCGACACATTATTGAAATAATTAGATTTATATTTAAAGGGACCTGGTTTTAATATCGGGGGATGACGGCATGGTTTGGAAGACCAGTCCTAAGTAGCGCTGATGCGCTGAGACGTGTCAGGAAGGGTTGGGGTCAGTGAAGGTGTTCCTCAGTGACCCTGTTCCACTGTTATTATACTGCAGTGTGACCCCTGACCCCATGTCACTGTTATTATACTGCAGTGTGACCCCTGACCCCATGTCACTGTTATTATACTGCAGTGTGACCCCTGACCCTAACGCCAGGTAATCTAAGAGACGAGACGTCAGGTAATCTAAGAGACGAGACATCAGGTAATCTAAGAGACGAGACGTCAGGTAATCTAAGAGACGAGACATCAGGTAATCTAAGAGACGAGACATCAGGTAATCTAAGAGACGAGACATCAGGTAATCTAAGAGACGAGACGTCAGGTAATCTAAGAGACGAGACATCAGGTAATCTAAGAGACGAGACGTCAGGTAATCTAAGAGACGAGACGTCAGGTAATCTAAGAGACGAGACGTCAGGTAATCTAAGAGACGAGACGTCAGGTAATCTAAGAGACGAGACATCAGGTAATCTAAGAGACGAGGCGTCAGGTAATCTAAGAGACGAGACATCAGGTAATCTAAGAGACGAGACGTCAGGTAATCTAAGAGACGTCAGGTAATCTAAGAGACGAGACGTCAGGTAATCTAAGAGACGTCAGGTAATCTAAGAGACGAGACGTCAGGTAATCTAAGAGACGAGACGTCAGGTAATCTAAGAGACGAGGCGTCAGGTAATCTAAGAGACGAGACGTCAGGTAATCTAAGAGACGAGACGTCAGGTAATCTAAGAGACGAGACGTCAGGTAATCTAAGAGACGAGACATCAGGTAATCTAAGAGGCGTCAGGTCATCTAAGATCTAAATAGGAACATTTGGGAAATGCAGTTTCCTACTGATGCTACAAATGTTAATGCGAGAGAAGGCGAATATACATTATAGTATAATTGGTCTGGTTTCAACTTTCAAGTCCAAGTTTTGTTTTTATTTGTCACATATAAGCTACATGTACATTACAGTGACATGCTTGAGCCTCCTGAGATTGTGCTTCATACAGTAAAAAAAATAATAAAGACCAAACGCCGTACAAAACTCAAATGAACAATTAATCTCATTAGTTCACCTATTACAGTAGAACCTAGCGATCTAAATAATCAATCCATGCAAAAGCTAGATGTGTAAAAGGTGAAAGACTCACACTCACAGCCATGCTGCTGATTTGGCTAAATGACATCCAGCCATTTTCGTTTTAAACAACTTTTAGTCGGGAGTGTCATGGTTTCTCCATAGAGCTCCATTATACTTTTAGTCAGGGGAGTGCCATGGTTTCTCCATAGAGCTCCATTATACTTTTAGTCAGGGGAGTGCCATGGTTTCTCCATAGAGCTCCATTATACTTTTAGTCAGGGGAGTGTCATGGTTTCTCCATAGAGCTCCATTATACTTTTAGTCAGGGGAGTGTCATGGTTTCTCCATAGAGCTCCATTATACTTATAGTCAGGGGAGTGTCATGGTTTCTCCATAGAGCTCCATTATACTTTTAGTCAGGGGAGTGTCGTGGTTTCTCCATAGAGCTCCGTTATACTTTTAGTCAGGGGAGTGTCGTGGTTTCTCCATAGAGCTCCGTTATACTTCTAGTCAGGGGAGTGTCATGGTTTCTCCATAGAGCTCCATTATACTTTTAGTCAGGGAAGTGTCATGGTTTCTCCATAGAGCTCCATTATACTTTTAGTCAGGGGAGTGCCATGGTTTCTCCATAGAGCTCCATTATACTTTTAGTCAGGGGAGTGTCATGGTTTCTCCATAGAGCTCCATTATACTTTTAGTCAGGGGAGTGTCATGGTTTCTCCATAGAGCTCCATTATACTTTTAGTCAGGGGAGTGTCGTGGTTTCTCCATAGAGCTCCGTTATACTTCTAGTCAGGGGAGTGTCATGGTTTCTCCATAGAGCTCCATTATACTTTTAGTCAGGGGAGTGCCATGGTTTCTCCATAGAGCTCCATTATACTTTTAGTCAGGGGAGTGTCATGGTTTCTCCATAGAGCTCCATTATACTTTTAGTCAGGGGAGTGTCATGGTTTCTCCATAGAGCTCCATTATACTTATAGTCAGGGGAGTGTCGTGGTTTCTCCATAGAGCTCCGTTATACTTCTAGTCAGGGGAGTGTCATGGTTTCTCCATAGAGCTCCATTATACTTTTAGTCAGGGGAGTGTCATGGTTTCTCCATAGAGCTCCATTATACTTTTAGTCAGGGGAGTGTCGTGGTTTCTCCATAGAGCTCCGTTATACTTCTAGTCAGGGGAGTGTCATGGTTTCTCCATAGAGCTCCATTATACTTTTAGTCAGGGGAGTGTCATGGTTTCTCCATAGAGCTCCATTATACTTATAGTCAGGGGAGTGTCATGGTTTCTCCATAGAGCTCCATTATACTTTTAGTCAGGGGAGTGTCATGGTTTCTCCATAGAGCTCCATTATACTTATAGTCAGGGGAGTGTCATGGTTTCTCCATAGAGCTCCATTATACTTATAGTCAGGGGAGTGTCATGGTTTCTCCATAGAGCTCCATTATACTGTTAGTCAGGGGAGTGTCATGGTTTCTCCATAGAGCTCCATTATACTTATAGTCAGGGGAGTGTCATGGTTTCTCCATAGAGCTCCATTATACTTTTAGTCAGGGGAGTGTCATGGTTTCTCCATAGAGCTCCATTATACTTATAGTCAGGGGAGTGTCATGGTTTCTCCATAGAGCTCCATTATACTTATAGTCAAGGGAGTGTCATGGTTTCTCCATAGAGCTCCATTATACTTTTAGTCAGGGGAGTGTCATGGTTTCTCCATAGAGCTCCATTATACTTATAGTCAGGGGAGTGTCATGGTTTCTCCATAGAGCTCCATTATACTTTTAGTCAGGGGAGTGTCATGGTTTCTCCATAGAGCTCCATTATACTGTTAGTCAGGGGAGTGTCATGGTTTCTCCATAGAGCTCCATTATACTGTTAGTCAGGGGAGTGTCGTGGTTTCTCCATAGAGCTCCATTATACTGTTAGTCAGGGGAGTGTCATGGTTTCTCCATAGAGCTCCATTATACTGTTAGTCAGGGGAGTGTCATGGTTTCTCCATAGAGCCCTGTCGTACTTTTTTTTAGCGCAGCAGCTCGCGCAGGTAGGGGACAACTTAGTCATGTGACTCAGCTGGTGTTGCTGATTGGCTCGAACCCGGTATGTTTGTAAACGGCGAACAGGTCTATACTATTAGACATCTTGGTGGGCAAACATGTGATTATAATGAAATAACTGATTGTTGTGAAATGATGTGTTGATTGTGTCATATTATTGGCAGGACGTGAGACACGCCACGAGAACACAACGATAAGTTGTGGTTACCTTCTGATAAAAAACAAATAGATAGTTATCATGTGACAGTGTTGCAATTAATAATAATTAACTGCATTTATATTTAACACATTCTCTGAGGATTGTAAATGATTAATTCAGAAGCCATGTGTGTGTATGGGGACAGGGGGTAATGCAGTCGTTGCAGAATCCTCTGTTCTCTGCTGTGAGGTGACGTTTACTGCTGTTCCACTCTTAATGGATACAAAGGGGAATTTTAAGACAAGATAATAACTCTTATAATAATATAATATAATCAATTATTATTAAGCTTTCTCACAACCATCGCTTGGTGCGGCTACAACACAATCCATAAGAACCAACATCTCAACGTTTTTGTTTACAATTCATTTATTAATTTGACAAATAATTCAATAATTGTTGTTGTTGATGAAATACCATGCTGTTCGCCTGTCTCTTTTGAATGATCTGTCACTATAAGGGCTTGTGTCCACAGCGGACGTTTTATGAGTTGTCAGCTCCTTTCTGTCATTCATTTCTCTGCTACAGACGCGACAGGCGCGCTCCTCTTCCCAGCGCCGCGCCTCGCGTTTTAGCGCTCTCTCTCGGCGGCAGCGTTTTTGGGCGGAGCGCTCCCAGCGCATAAAGTTGAAACTAGTTCAACTTTTGGAGAGGAGCGCGGCTCATCAAGGTAACTTTTTCCGACCGACCAATCAACATCGAGGAAGTGGCGGAGCCACGGCAGTTGCGGACTCAGGAAAACGCTCTGAGCTTTTTTTTTTTGCTTTTCAAAGCGGTCCGCCTTGAAAAAAACCTCCGCTATGGACACAAGCCCTAACAGCTGGAGTCAATCGGGTGGTGTAGTGGTGACGTCATATTCATCCACAATCTATAGCTCAACATAAAAATATTCGCAATTAATCGTAAAGAAATTTATTTCAACCAAAAATGCTTAAACAATAATGTTAGTGAGAAGGGAACTTATTTTGTGCAAAAATGGAAAGCTTGCCAATGTTCATGAGGCAGAATTGTTCCAATAGCCGATAATCCATTTTCCCAAAGATAATAGACGTATAGATGTATAGACGGGTGGAACAACCAGTGACGTCAGACTACACCTCCCTATTCCACTTTAAAATCAATGGGTTTATTTTCCAATAATAGTGTTCATTGTTAACGATTGATATATTGAATATGACAAGCTTCTCATGCCAAATGTTTCTACACTTTTGTTTGGATATAAAAATGTAAATCTTTCAGAATTGAGTGAAAGGGGAATTGACCCCAACCCTGCATTGTTGTCCGTGACCTTTGAACTACAGCGTCTTCTGTCCAAACAGCAAATCTCCTCCTGCTGCTCACTGTAACAGATAATTATATACAACTTATATATCCAGATGTTATTTATGATGTAAATGTATGTAACCGTAAGCTCAGCATCAGGAAGAAACTATTTAGATGAAATCGTACAGTGTGAGAAAAATGCCTTTTTATGTTCTATCCGTTTTTATTTCTCCTTTCTTTTAAGTTGTTCAGTTTTGCTTTTATAAATCATGAATACATGGAGGACATTAAACGTTTATAAATCATGAATACATGGAGGATATTAAACGTTTATAAATCATGAATACATGGAGGATATTAAACGTTTATAAATCATGAATACATGGAGGATATTAAACGTTTATAAATCATGAATACATGGAGGACATTAAACGTTTATAAATCATGAATACATGGAGGATATTAAACGTTTATAAATCATGAATACATGGAGGATATTAAACGTTTATAAATCATGAATACATGGAGGATATTAAACGTTTATAAATCATGAATACATGGAGGATATTAAACGTTTATAAATCATGAATACATGGAGGATATTAAACGTTTATAAATCATGAATACATGGAGGACATTAAACGTTTATAAATCATGAATACATGGAGGACATTAAACGTTTATAAATCATGAATACATGGAGGATATTAAACGTTTATAAATCATGAATACATGGAGGACATTAAACGTTTATAAATCATGAATACATGGAGGATATTAAACGTTTATAAATCATGAATACATGGAGGATATTAAACGTTTATAAATCATGAATACATGGAGGATATTAAACGTTTATAAATCATGAATACATGGAGGATATTAAACGTTTATAAATCATGAATACATGGAGGATATTAAACGTTTATAAATCATGAATACATGGAGGACATTAAACGTTTATAAATCATGAATACATGGAGGATATTAAACGTTTATAAATCATGAATACATGGAGGATATTAAACGTTTATAAATCATGAATACATGGAGGATATTAAACGTTTATAAATCATGAATACATGAAGGATATTAAACGTTTATAAATCATGAATACATGGAGGATATTAAACGTTTATAAATCATGAATACATGGAGGATATTAAACGTTTATAAATCATGAATACATGGAGGATATTAAACGTTTATAAATCATGAATACATGGAGGATATTAAACGTTTATAAATCATGAATACATGGAGGATATTAAACGTTTATAAATCATGAATACATGGAGGATATTAAACGTTTATAAATCATGAATACATGGAGGACATTAAACGTTTATAAATCATGAATACATGGAGGATATTAAACGTTTATAAATCATGAATACATGGAGGATATTAAACGTTTATAAATCATGAATACATGGAGGATATTAAACGTTTATAAATCATGAATACATGGAGGATATTAAACGTTTATAAATCATGAATACATGGAGGATATTAAACGTTTATAAATCATGAATACATGGAGGATATTAAACGTTTATAAATCATGAATACATGGAGGACATTAAACGTTTATAAATCATGAATACATGGAGGACATTAAACGTTTATAAATCATGAATACATGGAGGATATTAAACGTTTATAAATCATGAATACATGGAGGATATTAAACGTTTATAAATCATGAATACATGTAGGATATTAAACGTTTATAAATCATGAATACATGGAGGATATTAAACGTTTATAAATCATGAATACATGGAGGATATTAAACGTGACACCATTGTCTGAGTCAGAACCAGGTCTCAAGTCTCTCATTTATCTCAAACCCCGCCCTCTTTTCTTCATCCTCCAATCACAACTGTTGCTTGTTTGTCCGAAGGAAGAAACAGTTGTGATTGGAGGATCAAGAAAAGAGGGCAGGGTTTGAGGTAAGTCAATATAAACGTATGTGTAATCTATTGAGTTATTTAATGATCATATCGCCGAGAGGAAGGACTGTTGAAGAATTTACTTAATTTGAAACGTGTGCATTTCTCATGTTTCACATTGAGTCGTGTGGCCCGGGTGTCGCCAAACGCACTTGTAACCTAGATATTTTATTATTACTGCTGTATTTTTGGTAGTTTTCATGCTTTTACACAAATTTAAGGTTTACATGTTTTATGTTTCATGGTGATCTATGTTTCATGGCCCATGCGCCACATAAGCCTGGTTACATGAAAGCTACCTGCTGCCCAAACCCTCAAACATCTGTAGTGATTTGGAAACATGACACAAAATAATAGTATTTTGTTTTTTATTTTAAACAATATTTAATCACATTTGGAGGTCGGTGTTCTGCCCCCCCCACCCATGCCAAACAAGCAGGCCAACTGCGCTACCCTTAATTTTTTCCAAGGCTGTAGTTTGGCGAACTTTACAACTGGATGCTGTGATGTGAATGCCATCCACGTTAGTTCACCTTGACATGTTTTTTTCAAATTCAATGGAGAAGTGCATTAAGTCATTTTATGGGAGGGGCGGCTGGGTGGGGCAGCGGAGATTGAGCTCGTCACCAACGCTAGAGACTCCGGGTTCGACTCCGGGTGTCAGCGTTGCCTCTGGCTTGGGCCGGCCGTCATACTGACTCAATTGGCAGAGTTAGCGGGTGGGAAGTCAAAGGGGTGGTAATCTGGTCGTTGTAAACAGCGACTCCTACAGGTCGGTCAGGGCGCCTGCACAGCAAAGTCAGGAAAATGGCGGGGGCAGTGTGAGCCTCCCACACGTTACTCCTCGCCAAATGAGAGTCCGCGCTGGCAGGTGAAAAGATGCGACAGGCTGCCTCCACATGTATCGGAGGACACTTGTGACGGGCTTCTATCCTCCTTACAACCGGCCAGTAGAGGGCACATGTGAGCAATGTTCAAGAAAGGGGAGGGGAGAAGTGGCACAGCTAAATTGGGATGGGAGAAAAAAATAGAAAAAGGAGGAGAACAAGTGGATACAAAAGTGTCCTCTGTTCTTTAATTTCAGCATTGTCTATCGCAGAACACATTCCATTGTCGGCCAAGTGTATGCTTGTTTCATTCCAAACACCAGCTGATGATTTCACTAATTGGCTCACCTCTTCAACTAACTCACCTGGTGTAATGTGTAGTTAAAATGAAAACTTGGCCCACGATGGAATGAGTTTGAGACCCCTGGTCTATCCCTTCCAATAAAAAAAAGGTTTTTACTTTTACTTTTTAGTACTACATTTAAAAGTAGAAACTTTTTTACTTTTACTCAAGTGTGTTTTTAGCCAGATACTCAGATACTCAGATACAGATGACTTTTACTTGAGTACGATTTTGAGACGGTACCCATACTTTAACTTAAGTATCATTTCTGGGTACTTTTTACACCCCTGATTGAATCTAAGGGCTTAAGAGTGGAAGCTGCTGCATGTCTATAAATTACATCCCCATAGTCCAACACAGACTAACAAACTGCTTCAACGACTCATGAAATGCTTTGAGGTCAAGGACCACATCTGTGCCTCTCTCCCCAGTAACATGGACCCACTGCTGTTTACATATAGGACAAACAGGTCCACTGACGATGCGGTCCCCCAAGTTCTACACAACACACTATCTCACCTTGACAGTCAGAAGGGGGGCTATGTGAGATTGCTATAGTTCATTGACTATAGTTCAGCTTTCAACACCATAGTCCCCACCAGACTGGTTGACAAGCTGATTGATCTGGGTCTGCGCTCCGCCATGAACGGCTGGATCCTGGACTTTCTAAGTGACAGGCCCCAGGCGGTCAGGGTGGGGGGGTCATACCTCCAGCAAAATCACCCTGAGTATCGGGTCCCCCCAGGGCTGTGTCCTGAGCCCCCTGCTGTACTCACTGTAGTGTACCTCGGGGTCTTGGCCAAGCTTGTAGTGACTGCTCTACATGCACCTCCGAGGCATTGGATCAGTTATTCACCGCCGTCTGTCCGTGGTCCTGTCAACTGATTAACAGACTGTTAACAGATTAACAGTCAACGCGGTTTCATTGCTGGGTTAAGTACTTCTATTCTATTCACATAATACGCTTACTTCATATATCTACTCCATTCACATATATGCCTACCACTTGTATCTATTGCTATGTCCGCCTACTACAATCTCATGAGCTGTCTAACGCCTGTCCCGTCTCCCTGTCTTCCTATGACTTGCTGTCCTGGAGTGTTGACCGGAGTGTTGGACGTCCCGTGACGAAGGCCGGGAGATTGCGACCCCCTCTGCGTGCCCCCCTGTCTTCGGAGGTCTCGTAGTGGTGACCGGAGTGCCGGATGTCCCGCGATGATGTCGGGGAGTTCGCGACCCTCTCTGCGCCACCCCCCTTCCCCCTGTCTCCGGCTGTCCCTGAGCAACGACCGGAGTGTTGAATGTCCCGTGACTAAGACGGGGAGGACGTGACCCTCTTGCGCCGCCCCTGTGCCTCAAATAGATCCGCTATCAACTCTATCTTTAATCTTTCAAAATGTTCAGTTGCTATCGCTATTAGCTCTATCTTTAATTTTTCAAAATGTACAGTTGCTATTGCATGCACTCATCTGTGTTTCACCACACACATGAGTGCATGCTTACCAACTGTCCGTCTGCAACACTACTATCACCGACATCTAAGAAGGGAGATCCCCCCTTGAACGGCCCTTCTAAGGTTTCTCTCCTCCACATTGCCTGTGGAGCTTTTTTTCCCTATTGTTAGGTTTTAGTGAGTTTTTCCTTACCTTCGCGTGGGGTATGTCTGGGAGTGCTTGCATTCTTTCATTTATTTGCATTCATCTAAAAATTTTTTGGACCCTATGGTGTTCTTGTTCTGTTCTTGACTTATTGTTATGTTGTCTTCTTGACTTGTTTAAAGAAGACCTGTACGGCCCATGGGGACATTAACGTGTGTTGTCGGGCCCTATAAATAAATTTGATTTGATTTGATTTGATTTGTACACACATGACTGTGTGGCCAGGTTCAGCTCCAACTCCATAGTGAAGTTTGCGGACGACACAGTGGTGGTGGGGCTGATCTCGGACAACAACGAGAAGGCCTATCGGGAGGAGGTTGATGAACTGGCACGCTGGTGCCGGGATAACAGCCTACTCCTGAACATTGGTAAAACCAAAGAGCTGATCGTGGATTTTAGGAGAACACAGCAGGGGACACACACGCCACTGTGGATAAACGGGGCTATCGTGGACAGGGTGAGCAGTTTCAAGTACCTGGGAGTCCACATCACAGAGGATCTGACATGGACAACACACATAGATTCTGTGGTGAAAAAGGCGAAACAGCACCTCTATCACCTGAGACAGCTAAGGAAGTTCAGAGTATCGGGGAAGAGTCCTTCTATTCCGGGGCTGTAGAGAGCATTCTGACTGGAAACATCACTGCCTGGTATGGAAACAGCACGGCACAGGACAAGAAGGCCCTACAGAGAGTGGTGCGCTCAGCTGAGCGTACTACGGGTATTGCACTACCACCCCTGCAGGTCTTATATAACAGGAGGTGCAAATCCAGAGCCTGCAGAATAATGAAAGACCCCCACCACCCCAACAACAGCCTGTTCAAGCTGCTGCGGTCTGGCAAGCGCCTACGGTCACACGCTGCGAGAACAGAGAGACTCCGGCTCAGCTTCTTCCCCCAGGCCATCTGAACACTGAACTCAGATACTGACATTCACACTTTACACATTCCTCATAAATGCTGTCTTAGCATCTCTGCAATGGAGTTTATATCAAAATAACAATATCAACCCCCCTAAAAAAATGGTTGGTGATTGCTTCAAGTCGATTCTACATACGGATAATAAATGAAGACATGATTCACATACATTTGTGTGAATGAGTGAGTGTTATAGTATTTCTACCTGTTCTCATTATATCCACCACATAAAATCCAAAGGATAATTAGCTGGCCAAACATTATCTCAAAATTATAATTAGCCAAAATTATAATATATAGGCTATATCTCGTTGCACACATTTTAAATGATAAAGTGTCTGCTGAATAATTCTGTTTTGCTCAATATATACTGTATATATAATTCTGTTTTGCCTCAATATATAATTCTGTTTTGCCTCAATATACAGTATATATATATATATATATATATATATATATATATATATATATATATATATATATATATATATTGATGCAAAGCAGAATTATTCAGCAGTGTGTGTGTGGGGGTGTGTGTGTGTGGCACGCCCCTTGATTGTAATGAGCTGGACAGGTGTGTGTGTGTGGGAACATGAACACGATATCTGCCATGTGAGACTAGGCGAGCAGGCTATAAGGCTTGTTGTCAACTATGAAGTGTTCGACTTTCTGACTCCTCCCCCGGCTGCAATCGTCTACTCTCGCTTGTTCGATACGAGAAGGCATGAGACGTAATAATGTTACCCTGAGATTTAGTGTAGAGGGAAAAGAGGAGGGATCCAAGGACCGAGCCCTGGGGGACACCTGTCCGAAGGGGGCGGGGGGCCGACAGGGTCCCTCTCCGTGACACTTGGTAGGAGCGGTCGTCGAGGTAGGATGTCGGAGCCAGCCACTCCCATTCCTGTGAGGGACGCGAGGAGGATCTGATGGTTGACTGTGTGGAAGGCTGCCGACAGGTCCAGGAGAATCAGGACAAAGGAGAGGCCTTTCACTTTTGCTAAGTGAAGAGCATCTGTGACCGCTATGAGGGCCGTTTCTGTGGAGTGACCAGTCCTGAAGCCTGACTGATAAGGGTCTAGCAGGTCATTCTGTAAGAGATAATCACTAAGATGGTTGGATACAGCACGTTCAAGTGTTTTAGAAAGAAAGGAGAGAAGAGAGAATAATAGTAATAATAATACCTTTTTGGCTAAAACTGACACATTTACAGAAATGTTTATTAATGTGTACTGTCCTTTTTAAATAAACTGAAACTGAATAATAATAATAAATGTATTTCTATAGCACCTTTCATGCAGGGGATTGCAGTTCAACGTGCTTTACATCAGTAAGAAATACAATCAGTGTAAAACAAGCAGCAAGAGCAAAGCATAAAGTGGGATAAAAAAAGATATATCAATCAAATCATATCAGAACCTCACGTACAGTAGGCTTCTTGAATTTTCTGTAATCTGTTACAAAACATGATGAAGGTTATAGCATGGACCCAGCGGATAGTGGGGCGTAAAGACAAAAGTAAAAATAAGTAAAATAATAGCAAGAGTAAAATGAGCAGACATAAAATCACAGTTTTTCACATTAGGATCCAACATTCCAACAGGCCACCTTGTTTATGGTTTGATTCAGTTTTATTAGAATAGAAAAGACATGAATGATGAAATGAGCACATACAAATTAATTTCAGGTAACTAACATTGCAGTCCTCTTGTCGTGAAATTAACACAGCATTATGCATTTTGACAATAAAAGTCAGCATTGGTGGGTTAATTTCACTGGATGCATCAACAAGGCTTTCTAAATGTAAACATTATCTGTGCACCTCCCCTTTTCTTCTCTCTCTCCCTCTGGTTCTCACTCTCCCTTTTCCCTCTCTCTCTTTCCTTCTCTCTCCCTTATTTATTGTAATTCTCCTTGTATACTATTGCTACTGTCATTTTGTATTTAATTTACTTGTACAGTATGCATGTACAGTACACACAACCTTGTTTTTTGTTGCAGCCCCCCCCCCCCATTCCCTCTAAAGGATTTAGGTTTAGGCTGCTTTTGTATAATAAGAATTTGTTCTTACTTGGTTTCCTGGGTAAATAAAGGTTACAAAAAAAAGAAAAAATATTTAAAAAGAAATAAAAATTAAATCCGATATTACATTTTAATGCCAATATCGGCCAATAATATCGGTAGGCCGAAAATATCGGACATCTCTAATTGGTATCAATTATATTTAAAAATAGATACGCTGGTCTCAGGCTCTACCATATCTTCATTAATTCTGCTGTGCCTCCAACACCTATCCCTGGATAGAGGGCCTGTGTGAACGTGGTGTGAACTGTATGGAGGAGGGTCACGGTGTCAGAGACAACACTGTAGAAGGACAGAGTACCTGCCTTGTGATCCAGGTACACTCCTATCCTGGAGGACCGAGGGCCTGAGACTGTAGTCAGAACACTATTGTGAAAGAACCTGTAGCCTCGTGCCCTGGAGCTGAAGCTCACTAAAGACCAGGGCCCTCATTCATCAACGTGGACTTTGACCTTGACCTACTTCCACACGTAAGCACGGAATTTAGAACTAGCGCACGCACAGGGAAGTCGGCATTCATCACACGTGCGTAAGCAGGCTCTACGCACACCTGTCATGATGAATCCCACCTTGGCCCTGCGCCGCAGCTCGTGCACGCTTTCACGTATTTGCATACCAAAACCGCCCCGACCAACCAAATATGGTCAGGCCCTCCCCTTCAAATACCATGAGGGAATCCCTGTGCGTGGAATGTTGGAGGATGGCAAAGCGAACGAAAAAGAGAAACTACACAGACACCGAGGTGGAGGTCCTCGTAACGGAGGTGGATAAATAAAAGGCGGATTTGTAAACGGTGATGTCAGATATCAACGGCTCCCTAAGACCATTGCTGCAATTCTGCCTGGACAGCTCAAAATACTAATAAAGACCGTTCGTTGACCACTGTTTGGCGTTGGTTGTGTTGTGTGTCATTATAACCGTGCTGTACAATATGAATGCCTTTATTAGTTGTGTTCGATTGGCTATATGATTTTTAGAGGCATCTATTTTGTTGTCGGCTAATAAAGACCGCGCTGGAATATGACTGCCTTTTCCCGTGTTGTTTGATTAATACCCACGGATTAAAGTTCTCCTCAATTCTATTCCAAATCGCGATGGATCTCCCGTCAATTTTCTACCTGCTGCATGATTTCTAGAGGCATACTACTACAATCTATTTTGATGTCAGTATTGGGTAGCCTATATAAACAATAATAGAGAGCATATACAAGAACAATGAATCTCACTGCATGTATGATGTATCCTGCCTTTCAATACATGAACTTGAATTCCATCATATAGTCTGTCCACTATCTGCATGGTGTCATTGCAATGCGTTTTCTATTCTTTCTTGTACAGTAAAAAGGGGGAAGAACACTATATTCATATGACTTATTCTGCTTACAGCTTCGAAATTCCACTTGTTTCGTTTAACGTAAAGCCTTTTAAATATAATCAAAACGTTCCCGTGTTTCGGCGGTCTGTGCGCAAAATAATAACGAGTTGAGCTTTATGATTTATGATGAATTGAAAATGGTGGACCCTGATGTAAACAAGACGAAAGTCTTTCTCTGGTCTGCATCCCCTTAACAATTGTATGTACTGAGCTGTTGTTTGTTGTTGTTGAGGTGTTCAGAGGGCCATGCAGCCTTTTCCACTAAATGGTAAATGGCTGCATTTATATAGCGCTTTTATCCAAATTTGTTCCTCACATTTGACCCATTCACTCACACATTCACACACCGATGGCAGAGCAGACCATGCAAGATGCCAACCTGCTCACCAGGAGCAATTAGGGGTTAAGTGTCTTGCTCAAGGACTCTGGATTACACTAAGTAAGTATACAATTAATGCCATCTC
This sequence comes from Notolepis coatsorum, assembly GCF_963971535.1. Lineage (NCBI taxonomy): Eukaryota > Metazoa > Chordata > Actinopteri > Aulopiformes > Paralepididae > Notolepis > Notolepis coatsorum. The sequence goes on along the minus strand of NW_028170768.1, from coordinate 6,808 downwards.
TAAAGATACCTGTACCTGAGTATGGAGATTGTCTACTCCACAGCCCCATCTGATCGCCAGGAATTCAGCCAAGAGCGAGTGAGTACTGGTCCACTTGCACTGGTACACTTGACCATGGCACTTTGTAGTGGTTTGGGGGAATAGTACAGTAGGTACGCATATTTAAGGGGACTGCAAGGATGGAGTACTGGTGGGTGGTGTCCGACCGATTATGGTGGGCCGGTCTGGGCCAAAAATGCCAGGGCCGATTTTTGGTCCCAGTCCAGCCCTTCCACTCAATGGTTCTTTCCCACATTACATACCGTTTGATAACCTGGTCCAATTCACAGTCCTCCATTCTGAAACCACTTCAATCACTATACAAACAAGCAATACAAATTATAGACAAGAAACCATTCAGGTACCACCACTGTCACATTCTAAAAAAATATAATCTACTCAGTTGGGAAAACCTGACTCTTTATCAAAACGTCGGTCTAGTTTTTAAAATAAAGTGTGGATTGGCTCCTCCTCCTTTGTCTGGTTTCATCAACCTCAAGTCTGCCTCAAGCAGGAACACTAGAGGTGCTGCAAGGGGGGACTGTACAATCCCTTTAAAAAAAAGTGTATTTGGCCAGGCCGTCTTTTCATACAGAGCATCCCACCAATGGAACTCAATTCCTCAAACAATTAGAGTGTCCACATCATATCACTCATTCAAGTGCAGGGTTAAGGAATGGCTCATTGAAAACCAGCATTGTCAACAATGAGGTGTGTGTGTGTGTGGATATGGTGCGTTTGTCTATGCCTTGGTCTTCTATGTCAGCGACTTCGGGTTATTGAGAAGCGCTATATAAATTAAATGAATTATTATTTTTATTATTATGATGTGCTCTGTCCTTGTGTCCATGACTGTATTGTGCCCTGTATCCCTATCGTATGTTCTATGTGCTTTTGTTGTGTTTTTATTCTAATGTTATTTATCTTGATTTTATTCTGTTTGTATTGCTAACCCTTTTTCACACAGGATTTTAGCCTGTACCTTCTGGCAGGGGGACTGCCAATGGAAATTAGCCTTTTGGCTAAATTTGGGTGCATTTACATTTGTAAAATGTTTTATTAATGTACACTGTCCCCCTTGATCAAATAAAGTAAACCTAACCTAGTGTCAGTTTATCCTCTAATAGTGTCAGATTGTTTTATGTCACAGAGTATAACATGTTATTGAGTGTCTTCCATGTGTAAACACGTGTGACTGAGTGTCTTCCACATGTAAACACATGTTACTGAGTGTCTTCCACATGTAAACACGTGTGACTGAGTGTCTTCCACATGTAAACACAAGTTATTGAGTGTCTTCCGCATGTAAACACATGTTATTGAGTGTCTTCCACATGTAAACACATGTTATTGAGTGCATGTTTAGCCTGTGTGGAATTAATGCAGTGTGTAAAACCTGCTATATGTTTACATTGCAAAGGAATTGGGGCAACAGTGGCTCAGGAGGTCGTCTGGTAATCTGTACAGGTGACATCATGGTAAATGTACAGGTGACATCATGGTAATCTGTACAGGTGACATCATGGTAAATGTACAGGTGACATCATGGTAAATGTACAGGTGACATCATGGTAAATGTACAGGTGAAATGGAAGCAGTCAGTTCAAAGAGGCAGTTGTTTGGGTGACTAGTCTTTGATTATTCTCTTAGCCTTGGCCCTGCAACGCTTGTTATAAATGTCCTGGAGAGTGGGAAGCCCACCTCCAATTGTGCGTTCGGCTGAACGGGCCACTCTCTGTAGTCTGCTGCGGTCTTGTGCAGTGCTATTCCCAAACCAGGAGGTGATGTTACCAGTCAGGATGCTCTCTATTGTGCACAAGTAGAAGTTCTTGATGATCTTCTGACTCACTTTGAACTTCCTTAGGCGCCTAAGGCGTTGCCGTGCCTTTTTCACTACACTGTCAATGTGTGTGGTCCATGTCAAGTCCTCGGATATGTGGACCCCGAGGTACTTAAAACAGTTTTGGACATTTACCGGGGCCAGTTTCTAATTGCGGCCTCCCGTAGGTGCTCTTTGAGAGCGGTTTTGAAGGAGGGTAGGGATTCACATTCTTTTACGGCTGTGGGTAGGGCGTTCCACGTTATTGCGGCATAATTGCTAAACGTGTTTAGTCCCTTGTTTGAGCCGAATCTGGGTTGGACATGATTTGTGGAGCTCCCTCTGGTGTTGTGGTCGTGGTATTCACTGACCTTTGGGAAGTATTTCGACACGTACATGGTTTTAGTCACAACCTCAGGGTCGTCTGTCAACCTTCTCTCAGAGATCTCTTCTGAAAATGTTCCTCAAGACAAAACTGACCGACCACACCGCTGAACTAAAACGGAGCACATTTTGGAGCCTATTGGAGCTATTTTGAATATCAACAGTTGTATTATTAATTAACAAGAGTTGTATATTCCTCACCTTCATATAACCCGATGTTGTGACTAACCATAATTAACAATTCATGAATAATGCAGTTAATGTGCGTCCTTTCATCTTAGCCCCTGAACCATAACGTGACTTCATCTGTGTGAAGAGTAAAACAAACACATTTAAGAATGTGTGGAAGATATAAGATACATCCTCAACATCATCCATCTATTATAATTATAGTGTTTACACTGCTTATTTCTATCTTACTATAATTGTATTGCCTATGTTTATGTCTTTCTACTATTACCCTGCCCATACCTGTACCCCCCCTCCCCCCATGCTGCTATGATGCCCAAATATCCCCAAGGGGATCAATAAAGGATTATCTTATCTTATCTCATAGCATCTTATCTCTCATATAATAATAATAACTTTATGTATAGCACCTTTCATGCAGGGGATTGCAGTTCAAAGTGCTTTACATCAGTAAGAAATAAGACATAAAATCAGTGTAAAACAAGCAGCAAGAGCAAAGCATAAAGTGGGATAAGATAATGCAGATATTAATCAAATCATATCAGAACCTCACGTAGGCTTCTTGAATTTCTGTAATCTCTTACAAAACATGATGAAGGTTATAGTATGGACCCAGCTGATAGTTGGGCGTAAAGACAAAAGTAAAAATAAGTAAAATAATAGCAAGGGTAAAATTAGCAGACATAAAAATCACAGTTTTTCACATTAGGATCTAACATTCCAACAGGCCACCTTGTTTATGGTTTGATTCAGTTTAATTAGAATAGAAAAGACATGAATGATGAAATAAGCACATAAAAATACATTTCAGGTAACTAACATTGCATACCTCTTGTTGTGGAATTAACACAGCATTATGCATACTTTTGACAATAAAAGTATGCATTGGTGGGTTAATTTCACTGGATGCATCAACAAGGCTTTCTAAGGGCGTTTTCACACCTGTAGTCCGTTTGCTTTGTTCCGATTCAGGGAGACAGGGACTATAATGATACAATGTTGCACTTGTCCCTTAGTTCGTTTGTGTTCACACGGCTGTGTTAACACTTTCTATGCCGGGAAACGTGTTTAGACGTCATTCCCGGCCATGCTCAAGTTGCCGGAGGACGCTTTACGTCGTCCTTATATCAATATTTCAAAAATCTGCGATCGGATTCATATGTCCCCTCCGCTGGCCTGAGATCCACCAGCAGGACCCACTGAGCTCTCTGGCGGTTCAGGAGCACCATCTGGTGGCCGATCGGCGCAATCGCTTAACAGGATGTGCCATAGAGGTTGTGCTAGACGTCCGTAGTACTTCCGGGCACTCGCTATAGGTCCCGGGACTCTGGCTCGTCATGCTACACAGTGATCGATTGCCAATAACTCGATAAACAACATGATTTGGACGTATATACCATTATACAAGCTGGAGATGGACGGGTAAATTTACATCCCATAATGATAAGATTTCTACTCTACGATGATCGCCCAACGGCGCGCGGAGACTGGGGTGAGTTTTAGAGTGTAACGTTACCGTCTTCGATACCAACTGCTATTATCAACATTTGACCCACATTAGATGATTGGTATAACGCTGCCCACGGAATTATAAACGCCCCCTAGCCCATCCGGTCAACATCAGATGACGTGTAGTAACTTCTAGAAGTACGTCTAGTTGGAATTTTTTATATCGCGCTGATTGCCATAAAACTGTATTGCATCATCAATATAATGCATTTGGGGCTATAGATCACGTTCTGGAGAAAGCTGCAGAAAGAGATGAAAACATACTTATACATTAGACCATACTTTACTATGAATATGTGAATGAAAAAGTTTAACGTTGCTACACAATGAACAATACATATAGGACTTTGAATGGGCCCTAATAATAGCAATGTAGCAATAGAATTTAAAAAGTTATAGCCATGCAAAGAAGGGGTACTTCTCCATAGACAAATAGAGCCGGCAACCTATGGTATATCCTGAATTTAACCCAAGGCAACCAAAGTGTTAACAGCGGACCAAAACAAACGCACGCGCGAGCAAACTGTCACTCATTGGTCAGATTTTGGGGTGCCCCCCGCCCCCCCCCCCCTCCTAACCCTGAATCTCCGCGTTACATTGAAATCGGGTAGGAGAGAGCGGGGGGGGGGGATGAATGAATGTGGATGAGAGCCGTGATGTAAGTGGTTGCAGATACGGCTGTGGGGGTGCTAGAGACATGATCGAATAGTCTTGTATGCGCCAGAATCTCCTGAACACGGCGCGAGCCATTCCTAATCGATCAGAACTAATTCGGCAGCGAAAAAGGCCGTTTTTAAGCAGAGCATTCCCCATGCACATGCGCAGATTGCCCACGGATTGTGATGCAACGCACACCCGCCCTGGACTGTTCCATCAGAGGGGGGAGCTTCGGTGGCCAGTGTCCTTTCAGCCGAACAGGATAATGAAACAATGATCCCACTAAATGACCAGACGTGTCTTATGGCGACATCTACAATTACCTCATTGAGTCTCCAGGTAGACTAATGTTTATATTTAAGTGCAGCGGTCTGTAGCCACTCACACTGGCCACCGAAGCTCCGCCCTCTGATGGAACAGTCCAGGGCGCGTGTGCGTTGTGTCATCATGCAGCGCGTATACAGTACGGCAAGTGAGTTGTGTCGGTTTGTTAAATCGATTGCATTCTCACAGCGTACGAGTCGCGTCGGGTTCGTTTGGAAGTGCGCCGAGACCACCCTCTCTAGGTGGTCTCGGCCCGCTTGTTTTGTTCCGCAACAGAATGTGATTGCTGTGTTCATATATGCCCAACTGAACCGAAATAGGGGGTAAACGCTCCAGGTTTCGGAACAACAGCTCCAAACGAGCTAGGTGTGAAAACGCCCTAAATGTAAACATTATCTGTGCACCTCCCCTTTTCTTCTCTCTCTCCCTCTGGTTCTCACTCTCCCTTTTCCCTCTCTCTCTCTTTCCTTCTCTCTCCCTTATTTATTGTAATTCTCCTTGTATACTATTGCTACTGTCATTTTGTATTTAATTTACTTGTACAGTATGCATGTACAGTACACATGACCTTGTTTTTTGTTGCAGCCCCCCCCCCCCCCGTAATTCCCTCTAAAGGATTTAGGTTTAGGCTGCTTTTGTATAATAAGAATTTGTTCTTACTTGGTTTCCTGGGTAAATAAAGGTTACAAAAAAAAGAAAAAATATTTAAAAAGAAATAAAAATTAAATCCGATATTACATTTTAATGCCAATATCGGCCAATAATATCGGTAGGCCGAAAATATCGGACATCTCTAATTGGTATCAATTATATTTAAAAATAGATACGCTGGTCTCAGGCTCTACCATATCTTCATTAATTCTACTGTGTCTCCATCAGAGCCAACACCTATCCCTGGATAGAGGGCCTGTGTGAACGTGGTCTGAACTGTATGGAGGAGGGTCATGGTCATGGTGTCAGAGACACTGTAGAAGGACAGAGTACCTGCCTTGTGATCCAGGTACACTCCTATCCTGGAGGACCGAGGGCCTGAGACTGTAGTCTGAACACTATTGTGTCTGAACCAGTAGCCTCCTCCCCTGTAGCTGGAGCTCAGTAAAGACCAGGACTTGTTATTGCCTCCAAACTCTGACTCAGCAGGAACATCAGCAGGAACACCAGCAGCATCTCTTCTCATGTCTCTGTAACAGACTGCTGTCTCAACACTGGAGCCGCTCCACTCTACTTCCCAGTAACAGCGTGCAGACTGACCCTCTCTGCACAACACCTGAGGATAGTCAGTGAATCTCTCAGGATGGTCAGCGTAGCCCTGGTCGTCTCCTATACCAGTCACCTTCCTGTTCTCCTCCGACAGGGACAGTCTCTTGTACACTGTGTTTGGGTCCAGTGAGAGGGGACAGGCGTCTGGGAGAAAAAGACATGACATCAAATCAGAGCAAGTTAAACACACCACCTCTACAGGGAGGTGCAGTCTGACGTCACTCTGGAGCGCCCGCGAGGTCCACCCGTACAGGGATCCATCATCACTGGGAAAATGGATCATCGGCTATTGTAACAATTAAAAGCGTTCCATTCTTGCACAAGATGTGTTCCCTTCTATCACTAACATTATCGTTTGAGCATTTTTGGTTGAAATCAAATCTGCAGTTTTTTTTAACCATTAATTGCGAATATTTCATGTTGAGCTATAGATTGTGGATGAATACACACAGAAAGATACACCATGCAAATGTTCATGCTTTAACCCTTGAGAGTCCAAGGGCCTTTTTGCAAGCTTTTGTCCCAAACGGCGCCTCATAGTCCACCACCGCGCTGCGCCACAGCCAGGAGACACGCAGAGTGTTTACACAGTTCTCTCTCTCTCTCTCTCTCTCTCTCTCTCTCTCT
>NW_028170769.1:10000-17398 GCF_963971535.1 Notolepis coatsorum | reverse complement strand
CTTCGACAGAGGAGGAGGAGGAGGAGGGGGGGGGGGGGGGAGAAGAGAAAAGACAAAGGCCTATATAAGTCCTAATATAACGTCTTCACATTCCCAGCCAAGCCAGTAGTGTAGTTGATGGGTGGTTTAGGGGTTCTGGCCACTGTAAACAGAGCGGCTACATCATGTAATAGTGCCGCGGCTCCTATGGGAACCTAATAAATCTCTTCACATGGCTTTGATTCATCTTCAGTTTTTTTTTAGCCGCAAAACATCTGGCCTGCCGAGCCCGGCTGGTGCCAGCAGCCCCTCCTCCCCTCCCTCCTTTTTTATTCTCTCTTTTTTTTTTTTACGTCCTATTTCTCTCCATCCCTCTCTCAATACTCTCCCTCCGTCACTCCTCCTCCTCCTCCTCCTCCTCGTGTTCTCCCACTCGTTTTTCCCCCCTTCTTCTCATCCCTCGCTCCCCTCGCATGCGTGGCCGTGTCGAGCGGTTCACATATCCCTCTCTGTCACGCACGCTTGTTCTTCTCTCTCTCTCTCTCTCTCTCACTCTCGCTCACACACACACACACACACACAGACTCCCGCCTCTATCTGGTGCTCCCATCACACTGTAAACGCTGAGCGTTCTCTCTCCGCGTGCCGGAGTCGTGTGCCGTGGGTGGTCAGGACACCAGGGGGGGTGGGGGGGGGGGGGGGGGGGGGGCGGCGCGGATTACTAGATACGGCCTTTTTACTAATACCTATGGCACAAACATCAAACCAGTCCGCCAGCGGGCGCGCGTGTGTGCATGAGTGTGTATGTGTGTGTGTGTGATCGAGTGGTAGATAGACGCTGGTGGGCGGGGCTTAACGATCAAAAAAGGTACCGATCATCGCCACCGCTAATAACGGTAACTCGACTCACTCCTCCTCTAACATGCAAATGAACCAGACACAGACACACAGACACACACACACACACACACAGACACACACAGACGCACACTAATACAAACCGATCTGCTGATCTGCAGTAAAGGAAGTCAGCTGTGCGACTGTGTGGAGCGTCTAGGCCAAGGTCAGTGGTACAGCTTTATATATATATAGCCCCGACATGGGAGGCAGGAAATAGATATTTAATGTAGGACACACCCTGCAGTTAGGAGACAGGTTAAGAGCAGCAGGACCAGAGGCATTAGGAGAGAGAGAGAGAGACCACCCAGGATCTCCCCCCCCGCCCCTCTCCCCTCTCTCTCTCCCCCGCTCTCTCTCTCCTCTCCCACTCTCTCTCCCCCACTCTCTCTTTCCTCTCCCTCTCTCCCCCTCTCTCTCTCTCTCTCTCTCTCCCTCCTGCTCTCTCCCTCTCTCTCTCCTGCTCTCTCCCCCTCTCTCTCCTGCTCTCTCTCTCCCTCTCTCTCTCCTGCTCTCTCCCTCTCTCTCTCTCTCCCTCTCTCTCTCAGCCCGAGCACAATGACAACTACCATTACGCGGCCCCCCACACACACACACACACACCTACACACACACCTACACACACACACACACACACACACACATACACACACACATGCACACGCACATACACACAGGCCCGGTAATACAAATTAACTGACACGAATGATACTTCAAACGGTATCAGTTGGGTCGGCCCAGGAGAAGTGCTTGCAATGGCAAACTGCGTGGTTGCCCTGCCCCCCCCCGCCCCAACACACACACACACACACACACACAGACGCACACACACACACGCACACACACACAGTCATACGTCAGCACCTTGTGCCACCATCATTCAGCAGCACGGCCTCGCTCCCCTATCTACCCCTGGTGTGTGAAGGGCATCAGGCTGACCTGTGTGTGCGCGCGTGTGTGTGAGTGTGTATAATGTGTGTGTGTGTGTGTATAATGTGTGTGTGTGTATAATGTGTGTGTGTGAGTGTGTGTGTGTGTGTGAGTGTGTGTGTGCGTGAGTGTGTGTGTGCGTGAGTGTGTGTCTGCGTGAGTGTGTGTCTGCATGAGTGTGTGGGTGTGTGTCTGCATGTGTGGGAGTGTGTGTGTGTGCATGTGTGTATGTGCATGTGAGTGTGTGTGTGTGTCTGCATGAGTGTGTGGATGTGTGTCTGCATGTGTGTGTGAGTGTGTGTGTGCATGTGTGTGTCTGCATGTGAGTGTGTGTGTGTGTGTGCGAGTGTCTGCATGTGTGTGTGTGCATGTGTGCGTGCGTGTGCGTGTGTGTGTGTGAGTCTGCGTATGAGTGTGAGTGTGTGTGTGCATGTGTGAGTGTGTGTGTGTGTGTGTGTGGCCGCAGCAGAGTCAGATAAGGAGAGGCTGTGGGAGAGAGAGAGAGAGACTGAAGCAGGATAATGGAAAAGCTTATCTGATCGATGGACCAACAAGGAACAGTGAACGGGGCAACATACACACCGCGCGCACGCACACACACACACAAACGCAGACACAAGCGCACGCGCATACGTGCGTGCGTACAAAACAACCCATTTACCAAAGTAAGGCCTTGTGGGAACGCATGTGTTCCTGGTAATTATTATGACCCGAGGACAACCACTTTTCAACGACAAAACTTGTTCAAAACGCCGGCTCTCAGAGAGGATCGCGGGGGCCGAGCTCCTTTATTAACCCGTCTGGCTTCCAGTTTCCACAGCGGACTTAGCGCCGGGAGATTTTGGAAGCTCCGGGTTTCTTTCTATCCACTTATTGGGCGAACCCTTTCACTGCCGCACACTACCAAACGGTTAACCCTCTCACTGCGACAATAATACACAGAAGGTTAAAACCCTTTCACAGCCGGTTGTGTGATAGTAAAGGGGTTAACCTTCTGCCGTGTGTGGCAGTGAAAGGGTTAACCTGGAAGCGGAGTGAGGAAGAAGAAGACTGGTTTCTCTCTCTCTCTCTTCCGTGCTCCGCGGCGCCGCCCGGCCCGGTGAGATCAAAGGGCTCGCGCGGGGGCTGAGCAAAACAAAAGGCGGGGGCTAAAATTACACGCAGTCAGACAAGTCGTCGTGTTGTGACACGCTACCATACAGGACGCCGTCTGATTGATGGGCTCCTCGGAGACTCCGAGTGGCTCTACTACTCTATTATCTGCACATCATGAGATAATGTCTTTCACAGTGAGACTTACTTTTTTGACGACCACCCACTATGCGCTTGGGGCGCGTGTGAGTGTGCCCGCGCGCGCGTGTGAGAGTGCGAGTCTAGGTGCGTCAACACGAGAACAGTGGAAACAGCTGACAAAGCCACAATTATATCACAGCCATATTCTCTCTATTCTCTAAATAGACTGTGGATTATCAGCATAACATGGAACCACTGTAAAATTACAGCATTTTTACATAACCACCGGGCGCCTGCGGCCTGCGGTGGCTGTTTTTAACACAGGAATATATAGAAACTATATTACCCCACCCCGGACGCTAAACTGTATAATATATCCTATGGCCACGGTGGCGAAGCGGCCCTGTCACTATCTATTGAGACGACCGCCTATGTGGTGCGCCGGGGGAAGGCGATATTGTCGGATCGAATGTCCACCCACTACCGCCCCCCGAATAACGCCCTAGTCTCTAAACCAGCCGCTTCCCCTGCCTGCCCTCTTGACTCTCTCACATATGGGAGGGAGGGAGGGAGGGAGGGTGTCAACTGGGAATGTATGGCTGCCAGAGCGCGGCAGGCAGCAGGCACGGCCAAAATAGGCCGAAATGATGGAGGAGGAGATGGGGGGGAGGGGGGGGGGGGGGGGGGGAGTGTGATATAACACGTGTAAACAAACGGAGGACGGTCTGCTAATGAAGGTCGAGGCACGTGAACATTTCTGAATAATAAAAAGAAGAGAAATCACAATTCCACGTCGTTCACTGAAGACCCGCGCAATCCACGAAGAGTAGTAGCCGGCCATTTACATTTAGTCATTTGGATGATGGCGCTTTTATCCAAGTTCTGTACAACAAGTCAGCAGGAAGAAAGGGTACAACTCTGGCAGCTAAGGGTGAGTAACGTTGTTCATCAAACAGTGTTGAACTTGAGTGCTACAGTCTTGAGTGCTAGGGCTGACCCCTATTAGTCGATTAGTCGACTAATCGGTCGAAAGGAGCCATAGTCAACTGGCCAACCTCTTAGTAAAAAATAGAAGAAAAAAAAGTTATCATTCTTTCCAAAAGAAAAGAGGCCTAGAAGCGTGGCTAACACTAATGGCACGCATACCAGAGGCTAACTGGCTACGAAAAACAGGCACAGAGGCACTGAAAGAGGATTTTAACCCATCTAATGAACACACTAGACTAGACAAATATCAAGATGTATCCATCAGTGGACCAATTGCATGCTTTTGCAGAGGACAAGAAGCCTTCAGTCGACTCCTTCAGACATTAAGCACCCCCCACAGCCCAAATGGAATGATAAAAAATTGTAATTACATTTTTATTTATTTTTTTATATTAAAAATATTATACTTTTTCTTTTTTCTTTTTTTAGTCGACCAATAGTCGACTAACGGCAAATTTTGGCCAATCATAGTCGACCATCCAAATCCTTAGTCGGGGACAGCCCTATTGAGTGCATATTAGCGTAGTAGGTAATAATATAGGCAAGGTAGATTCCTTGGTAGCAGAGTGCATGCTAGTGAAAGACGGTACTCATTTCACATATTGGTTGAAGAAGTGTGTTTTTAAGTCGAAGGCGGAAAATTGGTCGGGTTTCGGCCGTCCTGACTGTGGTGGGAGGTTCGAGTCAGCGACCACTTTTTGGTTGATCAGTCAGCATGCTTTGTTTTATGCTGAATAATGACCAAAAACTCCCACACAACAGGCAAACTAAACTCAATAAAAAATGTATAGGGTGCTTCAGATTTTAAGAGAAGTTTCATTCATCTTTTAAAGAACATTCTATATAATCAAACCCTCCAGAATTTTGTGCTCCTGCAAATCGCAAGAATTAACATAAATTCAACCAAACCTCCGCAAATATTTTTTTTCTTTCTTTTTTTCTCCTCCATTTTCCTCCGATTTTCTCCCATCCCAATGTTAGTCGTTATGCCAATTCCCAGTCCCCTTCCTGGTCGCTGCGCACTTACCCCCCACAGTCGGTCTGGGAGAGTGGAGGCTATCACGTGCTTCCTCCGACACACGTCCAGCCAATCAACCGCTTCTTTTCACCTGGCAGCGCGGATATTCTCTGAGAGGGCATAGCGTGTGGAAGGATCACACTATCCCACTCAGGTCCTATCCACGCTTAGCAGGCGCCCCGACCGAACTGTAGGAGTCGCTGTTTACAACGACCCGGACCCACCCCGCCAGCTTCTCCCACCCTCTAATACTGCCAATTGTATTAGTGTGAACGGCCAGCCAAGCTGGTGACAACCCCGGAGCTGTGAGCTGGATTTGAACAGGCGAATCCTAGCGTCTCCGGGGTTGGTGACGAACGCAATCTCCGCTACGCCACCTAACCGCCCTCTCTCAGCAAATATTTGTAACAGCTTGCAAATTTGACCAATATGTATCCATGCTATAGGGATGGAACGGTTACCGGTTTCAATGATAACAACGGTAAAATTCCCTGACGGTTATAGTAATACCGCTCAAGTTTTTTTTTTTTTTTATCCACTTTTTCTCCCATTTTCTATATTTTCTCCCATCCCAATTTCGTATCATCCAATTCAACCCTCCCCTGTCACGAACGCTGTTTCTTGCCTCCCACAAGCCGGCTGCAATGTGGACTAAGTCATACATAGCACAAGTCCCCTCCGGTACTTGAGGTAACAGCAGTCGCATCTTTTCACCTGCGCAGCTCGATCTCTCAGCGGCGAGGAGTAACGCGTGGGAGGCTCACGCTGCCCCCGACACTTCCTGATTCTACTGCGCAGGCGCACCAACCGACCTGTAGGAGTCGCTGTCCACAACGCCCGATCCCCACCCATCAGTTTCCCACCCCCTAATACGACCAATGTGTATTAGTATGGATGACCAGCTAAACTGAAAGCAAAATGTGGAGCGCTGGGCTCGAACAGGCAAGCCCAGCGTCTCCAGATTTCGTGGCGAGCGCCTTGCCCACTACGCCACGTAGCCGCCCTACCGCTCAAGTTTTTATTATCATTAATAAAAACGTGTTTGGAAAGACTCATACTGTTCAGCGAACTGATCTGCTGTTCAGAGTCACAGCAGGCGAACGTTTTTTCCAGGAACTAAAGCATTCATTACGAAAGTTACATTGTTGATGCTTGACTGATTGCTAACAGTTAACACTAGTGGACGGAGCTAGTAGTGTATTTAGATAACAAAGCATTAATTCTAGGGGTGTAAAGGTACACGTATCCGTACCGAACAAGTTTCAGTGTGTACCGTACCGTACCGAACGGCTGTGTAGTGTACCGAACGAATACAACGGTATGTTAACCACTAACGACCGCCCACCGGGGGCTGTTTTTTTCACAATCTAATATAATTATTAATATTTTTTTATTTTTTTTACAAGTCGATTATTCATTTCAATATAGAATATTCGTTGACAGCCCTACAAGTACAAGTAGTCACTGCACACTACATCACCCCTGAGTGGAACATGGAAAGCCAAACTTTCCCCCACTGTACCGAAAACCCGTACCGAACCTCGACTTCAAAACCGAGGTACGTACCGAACCGTGGTTTTTGTGTACCAGTTGTCGTGGAATATATTATCATGTCATTATAGACAGCTTGACTGGTTCACTCTGACCAGCTATGTAATGTGTGTGTGTCTCTTTAAGAGACTCCAAGATACCAACATCTCCCCAGCCATAGCAAGGTTGTTGTTGCTTCCAGTGACTGGGAACCATTTTCATCATCATATCTGACGTATTATGTTACGTCTGACAACTGTGTATTTAATTTACGTCTGACCAGAGCTCTTCGTCATTTTATGACCAGATGCTACTGTGTGAACATGTTGTCTCTGACTGTAAACTGAACTTTCATTGTGGCCACGGTGAAATAAACCTTTCTATTATTAATAATGACTCAGAATGACTCATGTAAACGGTTCATCGTTTTGTCCTTTAATATTTCCCATTACACGTTACACCCCTAATTAATCCTGAACGTTACGTCACTGATGCGTGAAATGTGTGAACTTAGTGAAACAACGTGGCAAACGTACAAAACGTTGCTACCATGTAGGGCTGCAACTAATGACTATTTTGGTAGTCGACTAATCTGTCGATTATTTTGTCGATTAGTCGACTAATCGAAAAACAATTATATTAAAAAGAAGAAAAAAAATTAAAAACATTTTTTTTTTTTTTCACTACCTATCTTTGTGAAAGTGGCTTCTCAGCTCTGGTCCAGCTGAAGACAGAGCAGAGGAACAGATTGGACATTGAGCATGACCTCAGAGTTGCTTTGAGACTCTTGTCAGGAACAAACAACATCCCCAGTTATCCCATTA
>NW_028170770.1:171556-199992 GCF_963971535.1 Notolepis coatsorum | reverse complement strand
TCTCTCGTACTGTCAGGGTTAGAGTATCGAGGGGGGGGGGGTGAGAGGAGATATGAGGGATATAAAAAGGAGGGATGAGGGATTGGATGTTTGTTGCAGCAATATGGCTGCTGTGTGGGAGGCTACTGGCTACTGTGTCCTGCCCTCCTAATACTGTGTCCTGCCCTCCTAATACCCCCCCACTCTGAATTACTGCTGGAGAGACAGTAATAGACACACGCACGCACACACACACACACACACACACACACACACACACACACACACACACACACACACACACACACACACACACACACACACACACACACACACACACACACACACACACACACACACACACACACACACACACACAAACACACACACACACACACACACACACACACACACACACACACACAAAGCACACTTTTGCGCATGTTTGTTACATGCACACACAAATGCACAAACACACACACAAACATATTCTCTCTCAAGCACACATTTGCGCATGTTACATGCACACACAAACACACACACACACACACACACACACACACACACACACACACACACACACACACACACACACACACACACACACACACACACACACACACACACACACACACACACACACACACACACACACACACACACACACACACACACACACACACACACACACACACACACACACACACACACACACACACACTCACACACACACTCACTCATAGTGGCAGTGGCATCCAGCTGCCAGTGAGGTGTAAATCTCTGGTTTACCACTTCAGCCACTAAAGCCAGGTGCAGAGCTGTAAGCCTCATACTGCATCCAAAACAGACCAAACATCCCCGTTCAGACCAGCCCATACTGACAGCCAGCCAGACAGAGAGCCAGAGGAACAGACAGGATGTGCGTGCCTGGGAGCTCGTACTGCTTACTTAGTTGAGTTTGACAGGTGAAAGCGTTGAAATGTAATAACATTAAAATGCCAGACAGATGTGGAAACGACTGTGGAACACACAGGACGGTACTACTGATATGGATGTTGCATTATGTATTAATCTGTTGATTGCTTTTGACTATTAATTACTAAACACTGCACGGACTCTGGCGCAGTGTGCTACTACTATTTATAATAGTTGTATATATATGGGTAGCTCAAATCAAGCTATCTGATTGGTTCATAGCCATGGTATAATGAGCGTATACCAACATCTATGATTCTAATTCCTTTTCACAAGTCAGTATCACTCCATGCCTTGTTAAATGAGACAATCTGGTCTACAGAGGAGACTGGGGCTGACACCTGCCCAGTTAAAAGGAGGAATCCTCTTGGTGCCATCGAGAAGGGAAACCCTTGCATCATGACACACAATAATGCCCAAGAGAGACTCAAAATGGCTGATAGCGTCATCTGAATCAGACGGATTAAGTCATGATTTTATTTGATTGTTGTTATTTCCACTACTAAACGTTTTAATCTAGCTACTAATTGGGGAGACTGATAAATGACAGATAAAAGAATATAGCAGGACGATCAGTTTACGATAGTTAAACCTCACGTTGAGCGTGGATTCCCAATTAAACTGCGCATGCGTCAATCCTGTTGCAGCCGCGTACTCTCCAAAAACGTTGGAGCAAATTTCCAAAAAGGAGTTATTAGGACAAACTGACCACATATTGGGAATCTAAATGGTTACATGCTCGCCTGAAAAAAGTATTATAACTCTATAATAATGGTTCTAGGACGTACATTAAGCCTTGGTAAATAGTTGGCATATCTGCCCGACTATGAAAAAAATAATGCCAGCTAGTTGTTTGTGTGTGTGTGCTGCATAGCAACCGCCTCGCAGTGCAGGCAGCCAGGAGGGCCTATTTTATCTATTATAATTTACAAATAAAAACGATTTAAATTTAAGTGTGTCTTACTTTCATATTGTCATAGACTACTTGGTAACCGTTTTATAAAAGCAATAGCTCACGACAGGCCATGGTATATGATTATTATATCACAGCTAACTATGTCCCTTAGCTGTGATATAATAACCATATATACCATGGCCTGTCGTGAGCTATTGCTTAATCATCAGATTGGTTCATAGCCGTGGTATAATGAGCATATACCCATATGATTCTAATTCCTTTTCACAAGTGCAGTATCACTCCGTGTCTGAGGGGGGGGGGGGGGGGGGGGAACGTTAGCCTACTGTTACTGTGGTGTGGGGATGGATGGTTTAAGCAGCTGCACCTGCCCTGCGTCAAGCTAATCAGACCTGGGAGCAGGTGTAGCTGCGCACCTGTTGCACATTGAGGTAATCAGTGTCCACAGGTTAAACCTGCCATCCTCACACACACTGAGCAGAGCTTCTGTCATGAGGTTTCCATCTGCTCTGGCTTGTACCATCTTGCCACCTCTTCAATAAACTGGTCTGCTGTTCATACCCTCTCTGCCTGTGTCTCTGTGTCAGAGAGCCCTGTAGAAAGACACTTTGGTGGAGTGTGACACACAGTTTTTCAGTGGGTGCACAATAAATTACAACATACAAATTAATGTAAATAAATAGCCAAATAATGAAATCAATATAATGATGGAAAAAAGAATGCCATCTAGTGTGTATGTTGCATGGCAACCTTGCAGTGCAGGCAGCCAGGAGGGCCTATTTTTTATTTTGAACATTATTATTTACAAATAAAAACTATTAAAGTGTGTCTTACTTTCATATTGCCATCGACTACAAAAAAGCAATAGCTCACTTCAGGCTGTTGCATATGGTTATTATATCACAATAACTAACAATAATAAACATATACCATGGCCTGTCAGTGATTGCTTAAGTATACCATGTATAGCATGTATACTATTATCGAACATACTGCCATTCTATTATTAGTGGGGTTGAGCTAGGTCACACACACTCTTAGAATCTATGAAAATCGCACCACCCTTTACACTTAAGTCCCGCCCCGTTTTCGTATCTCATCCCGCTCATATCTTGCAAATAGTTTGCTTAACAAACACCGTTCGCCATACGGTAGGCAGCTGGCAGCTAGTCGCAGAAATCGGACACCTAGGCTCCACCTAAAACGCATTTGCAAAAAAATATATAGCAATATAGCTATTAGGCCTATCTATCTACTGGTGCTATCAGCTGACACACTCCACTCAGTGAATACCATTACTTTGTCCTTACTAGAGGTGTAGCATGTGACATACACAGCACAAACCCTTAGTGAGTCAGGGCCAAACTACAGTACATTATAGGCTTCCCTGATCTGCTAGTAAATCTGCAATGTGCTTCGGGATATATTCTACACGTTTCATTTGGAGAGATATGGCGTGAAATATGACAGATATAACATTCACCCATGAGAAATGTCATCATGATGCCATGCAAATGAACCCCAAATAAATACAGAAGCTAACAGAACCCTGCTGTATCACTCAGCCCTCTCTCTGGGCTTCTTAATGCCTAAGATGAGCTGCTAAAGGGAAGGAGGAAGAATCCCAATATCAGTAATGTTGTGAAGGGCCAGATTAAACCGAATATATATATTTATTTATATATATATATTTAATTGTATTTGTATATTCTCTAATATTCCCTGATATCCCTTGTATATTCCTTGTACAATATGCATTGAATATCCATTCTAGCCTACTGAACATCCCATAATAGTCTCCATTCTACTATTGGTCGAGACCTTGGTGCCAGGCTGCCATACCCCTCAGACCCAGTTCAAACGTACCGCTCGACATGTACGAACAAGTCCTAGTTCCGCGTAGGAATTTGGCTACCGCACCACTAATGGGACTATTTGTTCATAGTGCGTATATATACTGCGCTACTAAAGTAGGACTTTCTTTTCAGTCCAGTTTCTTACCCTCCAATAGAGTCACAGACGTAAAGCCTCCCCGCGATGCCACGTGTGGGAGTAAGGCCAAGTTCGGCCTACCATCGGTATTGAGACATCGTGTATATTAATATTTGAATAGTCATATTTGGCACTATATCGTCGAGTTGGACGTAGTCTATTAAGCTAATAATAGTCTGTTAATATATAGTGCTTCGTGCGGTGAGAATACTACCGTAGTCAGTACCCCATCGTTTCGGGCAGAGAACTGGCTGCTTACCCAGGGTGGTTGACCCTATGTGAAGCTGCACCCGAGGAGCCCCAGAGCCGACGAGCGAGTGGACCTGTATACCGGATTATTCTACCGACGACAGCCCGCCTTCCCAGGCACGGATTATGCTTTGGATACTTTGATTATTCTATGGATAAAGACCCCCGACACTACCGTGTGTTGGAACCCCCCCCCTGGAGAGGACGCAAGGTGAGGAGACGCTCTGCAAGACGAGGTCTCTCCACATCTCTCCCCCGTGGACCGGAGAGAGCCGGCCCACAAAGAGTCCACCTGCTTTCATCTGTGGTCCAAGGATCGCCGGCGCATTGAACGGCACTACAGTGGGTTCACCTGGGATACCCTTGGCCGGACGAGGCAGCTGGATTCTACCCCCCCCCCCTCCTACTCCTGTCGGCTTACAAGCGACCGGATTAACCCCCTCTAGTGTATCCAGCCTATAATCATTAAAGTATCATTGCTGTTATTCCTTAACTATTCCAGGTCGTATATTTACCACCTGCGCCTTCAGAGATTGGACATTATCTATTGATATACCGACGAATACTCCTTGCCATAAAAGTGCATACTATTTCAATTCATAAATGTAATTAAGTGATTAAGTGTTTATTCTACACACCATCGCTGTGTAGGAAATAAAGACCTGCTTCTAATTCGTACATTTGTGTTGGATCCGTTTCATCTACGTGAGAGTGTTCATGATAATATATTTATGCCGTGTACTGGGTGGCCGAATATTAAGTACAAAGGTAGTGGTAGTAAGTATCATATCTAGTAATACAGTCAGGGAATTGTACCCCTCAGTTACAATTGGTCCTTCGAGCCGGAGGGTAATTAGTGTAATATTAATATAGTGTTATTAATATTGAAATGGCCTATGATGAACACTCCACGAAACGATCCTCCTAACCAACGCCCGCAGCGCGAACGACGGCTCCCTCAGTACTTAGAGGCTTACGCTGTCAGTCAACAACCTAGTCTTCTACTAACAGTAAACGCGGTAAAACTAGAAAGTAAAAGTATGTCTAACCCCAACGCCCAGACTACCCCGACCATAGAGGCCCCTACGGGCTCTAATGTAACTGACCAAGTTCACGGTGGGGACCAGTGGGAACCAGACATGACTTCACACCCCGCCAGTACTGAAGAAGTAGTCCCCGATGAGTCCCGGGAGGAATACAACGCTACCGAGAGAGAACTCGGCACGGAAGAAGACGGGGAGAGCACCGTGGAGATAGAGCTCCAAGGCTCCGCAAGGAGTACCCCGAGGGAAGGCTCCCCTATACAACCGCCTTCTCCCAGCGAGGCAGAGAGGACCCTACAGCAGGCATTCCTCGTCAGCCTGAAAGCCTCTACTGAACGCGATAGACTCCAGGGTGAACGCGATCGATTGCAGCTACAGCAACGGAGCGAAGAAGAGCACATACGCCTGGAAATAAGACGCATTCAGATGGAAGAGAATGTGGCCCGAGACCGAGCAGACAGCCAGCGAGCAGCTGCTGGTGCTCTACGGGACGCAGAGCGCGACAGACAGCAAGCGCAACTAATAGAACAGCTGATCAGACGGACAACACCCTCTCCCTCCGCCAGAGGCTCCAGGAACTCGTCTAGACACACCTCCAGGGCGGCATCCCCTAGCCGAGTAAACAACCCTGAACTTGACCAACAGACGAGGTCTATACCCCCCACAGACCACCTCCCCCCACCGGTCCAAGCGAGACCTAGCAACCGGGAAGGAGCAGCATATCCTGTGGAGAGGCTAAACCAGAGACTACAAGCACTGGATGACCTAACTGAAGACGAAGAGGAAGAGGAGGAGAACCGCGCCCGAAGACAGCACAGTACTCTACCGGACCAGGAGGTCCGGTACAGCCCAGGCTATACTCCCGCGGAGCTGCGCTACAGACCCCCGACTCTATACACGGGTGAGCACGACGCACGACCCGCACCGAGGAACAGCACCTGGACAAGCGGGCCATGGTACACTGCCGGTACCAGCCCATACCAAGGAGCGGGAGGAGACTCGCCTAGGAGGCCTCTCCCCCAACGCTCGCCGATGTATCCACAGTCAGCGTCATACATTGGCACGCCTATGGTACCCGACTTCACCCAAGAGAACCGGGCCCAGTATACAGAACTCCGCATGTGTCTGGAGACCATGTTGGTGGATGTATTGGATGAACGCCACAAATACGCCATCCTACTGCAGCACTTAAAGGTGCCCCGCGCACATAATATAGCGCTCGCCTACGCGACTTCCACCACCCCATACACAGCAGCGCTGGTAGCATTGGACCAGAGGTATGGGCGCATATGGGATTACGTGATCCAGGAGATCCGACACATCGACCGCTTACCCCCAGCAATAGACAATCGAGCACTGGACGACCTGTCCATCAGAGTGCAGTCCCTGGTAGGGATGTTGGGAGCGCAAAGAGAGAAGGGGAAGTATGAACTTTACGCCAACTCAAATGTGGAAAGGATCCTGGAGAAGCTGCCGCCCGCTCGTCAGGAGCGCTTTAGGCGGCAGAGGGACCACAGAGACCCGAATGGCCCCGAACCGAACCTCCTCGATCTAGCAGACTTCCTGGCGAGAGAAGTCAGCAGCCTACGGCTAGATACATTCGGACGGAGCACCCCTGGCTCCAGAGAAGGAACCAGACGACTAAATGATGGAAGAAGATCGGTGACTGTGATGCACCAATCGGAGTCAGTACCGAGCAGCAGGAGCCACAGTACCCCCTCCAGAACGGAGAAGTGGAAGATAGTGTGCCCCTACTGTGAGAAAGAACACTGGCTAGCGCAATGTGACTCCTTCCCCAAGCTGAACGCGGAGGAAGCAGGTCAATGGATAAAGTCCAACAAGCGCTGTTTTCGCTGTGCGCGCTCACACATGGCAGCCGAATGCCGCTTAAAGAAAAGGTGCACCAAGTGCGATGGAGCCCATCTGGACATACTTCACGACAGTAACAGACGGCGCCCTTCACCTGCACCATCCAGCCGCAAAGCGAGCGGCATGTACATCGATCCCGCCAGCAGCAGTGGAGCCCGAGTACTCCTAAAAGTAGTGCGTGTGACACTAAGCTACCAGAATAAAGTCCTGGACACTTACGCCGTCCTCGATGACGGGTCAGAGAAGACCCTGCTGCTCGCCTCCGCTGCGGCCCAGCTAGGGCTGCGGGGAAGCGAAACCCAAATGACAATTCGGACAATAAGACGAGATTTGAAGACGATAAAGGGCGAGAATGTCTCATTCTCTATCGCAGCAAGCGGCCAGCCTGAGCGACGGTACCAGATTGCAGACGCTTTCACCAGCCAAGAAATAGGACTGTCGCGGTACACATACCCCGTCGCCAAGCTGATGGAGAAATATGCACATCTGCGCAAGTTACCGATCCCGCTCATAGACAATGCTATGCCGACCCTGTTGATAGGCTCCGACCATGCAGACCTCATTGTCCCGATAGACCGGGTTCATACCGGACCCTGAGGCTGTCCTGCAGCAGTCGAGACCCGTTTGGGATGGACTCTCCAAGGCCCGCTCGCCAAATCTCTCAACCGAAGTACAGCCACTAGATGTCTCCACTCCCGAGTCACAGAGGGAGAAACCGCACTCCTGCAACACGTAGAGCGGCTATGGAGCTTGGAACAAATGCCCTTTAAGAATGGAAAGAAAGACATTCGCTCTAAAGATGACATTTACGCCATTCACCTCCTCGAGACAGGGACCAAGAGAGTCCCGGTCAACGGCGTGTTGAGATACGCCACGCCACTCCTGCGGCGAGAAGGAATGCCTACTTTCCACGCCAAGACAGACGCCATAGAACGGTACCTGCTGAACACGGAGCGGCGCTTAGCCAAGAACCCCGCCCAAGAGAGTGTATACCGCGCTGAGATTGAGAAGCTCATCACAGCGGGACACGTCACAAAGATGGACATTAAAGAGGCTGACCAGACCACTGAATCGTGGTACGTGCCCCACCACAAGGTCCATCACAACGGTAAAGACCGCATAGTATTTAACTGCAGCTACCAGATCGGATCCCAAAATCTGAATAAAGAGTTACTGCCCGGTCCCACACTCGGCCCCTCCCTACTCGGCGTTCTACTCCGCTTCCGCCAGGAAAAGGTGGCCATCAGCGGGGACATTAAAGGAATGTTCCTGCAGGTGAGATTAGTAGAGGCGGACAAGCCCCTGTTACGGTTCCTATGGAGAGAGAAGCCAGGAGATGAGCACCCAGCCATCTACCAATGGGAAGTCCTCCCCTTCGGAACGACGTGCAGCCCCTGCTGTGCGACATTTGCACTACAGAAACATGTAGCAGAGGACCCAGCAGCGGACGAAGAGGTCCGACACAGCGTAAAGAACAGCTTCTACGTAGACAACTGTCTACAAAGCCTTTCAACCCAGGAAGAAGCCGAGGCTCTCCTGATTAAACTCCGCGCCTCATTGATCAAAGGCGGCTTTGATCTCAGGCAGTGGGCCAGCAGCGATCCGCAAGTACTGCGCAGCCTCTCCTCCGAGGACAAGGCAGCCAGCAGCGAGACCTGGATGGCTACAATCCCGGGAGAAGCCCAGGAGATGACCCTGGGATTGGTGTGGCGATTGAAAACAGATTCGCTTCACTACAGACACAAGCCCCTGACTACGGAGCAGGGAAGGCCGGCGGCGGCGCCGACCACCAGACGGAGTGTGTACACAACACTCGCCCGACAATATGACCCGCTAGGATGTATTCTACCGTACACCACCAGGGCAAAAATGATTGTACGAGCATTGTGGGACAAGGACCAGGGCTGGGACGACCCCATTCCCGCACATCTTGCATCCACCTGGAGAGAGTGGGAGATGGAGCTCCACTCACTCCCAGGCGTTAATATGCGCCGAAGCTACTTCCCACCCACGGTGAGGCCAGAGAAAAGTAAAATGGACTTACACGTCTTCAGTGACGCCTCAGAGGTCGCATACGGATCAGTAGCCTACTTGCGGGCCCAAGACCAGGGGGGAGAGATCTACACAGCATTTGTCCTCGCCCGCTCGAGAATAGCCCCACGCAAGCAACAATCTATCCCACGTCTAGAGCTCTGCGCAGCCCTAGCCGGAGCGCACCTAGCCACGCTCATCCAACGTGAGCTCACCATACCGGTGTCTAGAACAATCCTGTGGTCAGATTCCACGACGGTACTCGCCTGGATCAAATCGGACTCATGCAAGTACAAAGTCTTCGTGGGAGTCAGAGTCACCGAGATTCAAGACTTAACCGAAGAGTTAACCGGAGAAACAGAGTGGCGCTACGTTGATACAAAACAGAACCCAGCTGACGTCATCACCCGGGGGATGCCCCTGGATGACCTCACCCGTCGCAATGTCTACAGTGACGGCCCCGCATTCCTAAGACTCCCGGAAGGACAGTGGCCCATGCCTATCCCGAGGGAAGCAAGTCCAGAGGAGGTGGAAATTAAGAAGTCTGTGTTCTGTGGATTGAGCACCGTAGCCTCCACCGACCCTAACATAAACGATTGCACATCCATAGAGAGTGCACAACAAAGAACATTCCTGCGGTACCACCCGGAGTGCAAGTCCCCCGCTGATATGTCAGCAGCTAACTACGAGGAAGCAGAATTGCTTCTACTGCAGCGAGCCCAGAGAGACTCGTTCCCCGATGAATTGGCCTGTCTACAGGGAGGAAAGCCCGTCCCATCCGACAGCAGATTAATTCATCTGGCCCCCGAGAGCGACGCTCATACCCTCATCAGAGTGGGTGGTCGCCTACGCAGAGCCCCCAACACACTCCTGATGGGGCGGCTAGATCCCACATTACCCCAGACAATGTACCGGCCTGAAGAAGCGAACGGCCGACGAATGTGGAGGTACAGCCAAGTATTAGCCGACAAGTTTTGGAACAGTTTCCTACTGCACTACCTACCGTCTCTACAGACCCGCCAGAAGTGGGTAAAGGAGAGAGACAATTTGACAGAAGGAACAGTCGTCATGATTATTGATCAATCACTGCCCAGAGCTATGTGGCCGGCCGGCCGCGTAAGCAAAGTGATCACCGGTGCCGACGGCAAGGTCCGAGCAGCTGAAGTGCTCGTCCAGGGTCGCACTTACACCCGTCCCGTGGCAAGGCTCATAGAACTGCCTCGACTCCCAGACACAATCGATGATGACCATGACCCTACAACCCTATGACTTTGTGAAGTTGACTGACCCCTACAGCAAACCCTTATGTGTAAATAGACAACGCGATTAATCTGTCTCCGTTTAACTGATTAGGTCTGGGACCTATTCAGGGGGTGGCTGTTGTGAAGGGCCAGATTAAACCGAATATATATATTTATTTATATATATATATTTAATTGTATTTGTATATTCTCTAATATTCCCTGATATCCCTTGTATATTCCTTGTACAATATGCATTGAATATCCATTCTAGCCTACTGAACATCCCATAATAGTCTCCATTCTACTATTGGTCGAGACCTTGGTGCCAGGCTGCCATACCCCTCAGACCCAGTTCAAACGTACCGCTCGACATGTACGAACAAGTCCTAGTTCCGCGTAGGAATTTGGCTACCGCACCACTAATGGGACTATTTGTTCATAGTGTGTATATATACTGCGCTACTAAAGTAGGACTTTCTTTTCAGTCCAGTTTCTTACCCTCCAATAGAGTCACAGACGTAAAGCCTCCCCGCGATGCCACGTGTGGGAGTAAGGCCAAGTTCGGCCTACCATCGGTATTGAGACATCGTGTATATTAATATTTGAATAGTCATATTTGGCACTATATCGTCGAGTTGGACGTAGTCTATTAAGCTAATAATAGTCTGTTAATATATAGTGCTTCGTGCGGTGAGAATACTACCGTAGTCAGTACCCCATCGTTTCGGGCAGAGAACTGGCTGCTTACCCAGGGTGGTTGACCCTATGTGAAGCTGCACCCGAGGAGCCCCAGAGCCGACGAGCGAGTGGACCTGTATACCGGATTATTCTACCGACGACAGCCCGCCTTCCCAGGCACGGATTATGCTTTGGATACTTTGATTATTCTATGGATAAAGACCCCCGACACTACCGTGTGTTGGAACCCCCCCCCCCTGGAGAGGACGCAAGGTGAGGAGACGCTCTGCAAGACGAGGTCTCTCCACATCTCTCCCCCGTGGACCGGAGAGAGCCGGCCCACAAAGAGTCCACCTGCTTTCATCTGTGGTCCAAGGATCGCCGGCGCATTGAACGGCACTACAGTGGGTTCACCTGGGATACCCTTGGCCGGACGAGGCAGCTGGATTCTACCCCCCCCCCCCCCTCCTACTCCTGTCGGCTTACAAGCGACCGGATTAACCCCCTCTAGTGTATCCAGCCTATAATCATTAAAGTATCATTGCTGTTATTCCTTAACTATTCCAGGTCGTATATTTACCACCTGCGCCTTCAGAGATTGGACATTATCTATTGATATACCGACGAATACTCCTTGCCATAAAAGTGCATACTATTTCAATTCATAAATGTAATTAAGTGATTAAGTGTTTATTCTACACACCATCGCTGTGTAGGAAATAAAGACCTGCTTCTAATTCGTACATTTGTGTTGGATCCGTTTCATCTACGTGAGAGTGTTCATGATAATATATTTATGCCGTGTACTGGGTGGCCGAATATTAAGTACAAAGGTAGTGGTAGTAAGTATCATATCTAGTAATACAGTCAGGGAATTGTACCCCTCAGTTACAAGTAAGATAGAAAGTATTTTCGATTTAGACGATTTTGTGATTTGGGCTATTGTTTGTGACCAAATGTTTTCATTACTATACTGTTGTAATTAACTCATTAACTTCTTTTTATCTTGGCCACAATGTGTAGTTAATATGCAATATGATACAGCAAGAAGACGGATGGACAAAAAGACACAAACAAATCAAAACAAAACAATAAAAGCTGACTAACAAAAAGAGGACATGAACGCCCCCCCCCCCCCCCAAAAAAAAAGACAAGACACCAAAGCCAGACAGAACCGCAATCAGTCAGCCTGAAAAGCAGCCATGTAAGATGGAGAAGGCCTAATCTGAGGGAATAATGTAAAAGTGTTGTCCCTGTTTTTAGAGATGCAGACAATAGGGCAGCCATGTTCTCTCATCTACAGAGACCTTGTTCTCTGGGTTTTCAATTAGGGCTTCCTGATTTCCCCAGGGCCCCCCCCCCCCCCTCATGGAGACGGCTCATTAACGGAGGCTACACGCACACACACACGCACGCACACACACACACACACACACACACACACACACACACACACACACACACACACACACACACACACACACACACACACACACACACACACACACACACACACACACACACACACACACACACACACACACACACACACACACACACATTTGCGCACAGACAACACACATATATACACACACACACCAGAGATGAAAGTGGGTAAAGGAAAAAAATTATCCAAAAGTGAGCGCAGATTGTTCCATGTGAAATTTCAATGCATGACAATTACCAAGATTTCAGATACTGTAGTTTATGCTAATCAATTAGGTTTTACAGTTATGCAATTCTATACCAGAAATGTAATAGATCCAGAAATGTAATAGATGGCTAAATGTGTTCTTTCACAAAGTCTGTAAACAACGTTTTCAAGGCCTGTTTCTCTGCTCTTGTTTTTGTGTCTTGCTCATCTTTTCCACGTGCTTATTTAGTGTGTGTGTGTGTGTGTGTGTGTGTGTGTGTGTGTGTGCGTGGGTGCGTGTGTGTGTGTGTGTGTGTGTGTGTGTGTGTGTGTGTGTGTGTGTGTGTGTGTGTGTGTGTGTGCGTGCGTGTGTGCGTGCGTGTGTGTGTGTGTGTGTGTGCGTGTGTGTGTGTGTGAGTGAGTGGGGGGGCATCTTCCTCTTTGCTCTCCTGACGTAATGTCTTCATTTTGACAACAGGTTTTCACTTTGCTGTCTCTCCTCATCAGTTCTCCCTTTTTCCCTTTCTAGGAATTCCTCAAATCAACGTTTCTGCTCTTCCTGCACATCTTTGTAAACAGTTACTGTTTGCCATGCATGCTTTGTTTTCTCCAACATTTTGTAAAGGGTGGGGTCTGATTGGCTGATCAGCATCTTCATCTTTGTTTTGCTGACGATACTGTATTTCTCCATTCTGACTTCAATTTAGTTCAGTCATTTTAGTATTATTATTGACTTGGCCTATAGGTACACTGAGTGGTAGACTAGGAGCACTGAAGGGTAGACTAGGAGCACTGAATGGTAGACTAGGAGCACTGCATGGTAGACTAGGAGCACTGAATGGTAGACTAGGAGCACTGAATGGTAGACTAGGAGCACTGCATGGTAGACTAGGAGCACTGAAGGGTAGACTAGGAGCACTGAATGGTATACTAGGAGCACTGCATGGTAGACTAGGAGCACTGCATGGTAGACTAGGAGCACTGAAGGGTAGACTAGGAGCACTGAAGGGTAGACTAGGAGCACTGAAGGGTAGACTAGGAGCACTGAAGGGTAGACTAGGAGCACTGCATGGTAGACTAGGATCACTGAATGGTAGACTAGGAGCACTGAATGGTAGACTAGGAGCACTGAATGGTAGACTAGGAGCACTGCATGGTAGACTAGGAGCACTGAAGGGTAGACTAGGAGCACTGAAGGGTAGACTAGGAGCACTGAATGGTAGACTAGGAGCACTGAATGGTAGACTAGGAGCACTGCATGGTAGACTAGGAGCACTGCATGGTAGACTAGGAGCACTGAAGGGTAGACTAGGAGCACTGAAGGGTAGACTAGGAGCACTGAAGGGTAGACTAGGAGCACTGAAGGGTAGACTAGGAGCACTGAATGGTAGACTAGGAGCACTGAATGGTAGACTAGGAGCACTGAATGGTAGACTAGGAGCACTGCATGGTAGACTAGGAGCACTGAAGGGTAGACTAGGAGCACTGAAGGGTAGACTAGGAGCACTGAATGGTAGACTAGGAGCACTGAATGGTAGACTAGGAGCACTGAAGGGTAGACTAGGAGCACTGAATGGTAGACTAGGAGCACTGCATGGTAGACTAGGAGCACTGAAGGGTAGACTAGGAGCACTGAATGGTAGACTAGGAGCACTGCATGGTAGACTAGGAGCACTGAAGGGTAGACTAGGAGCACTGAATGGTAGACTAGGAGCACTGAATGGTAGACTAGGAGCACTGAAGGGTAGACTAGGAGCACTGAATGGTAGACTAGGAGCACTGAAGGGTAGACTAGGAGCACTGCATGGTAGACTAGGAGCACTGAAGGGTAGACTAGGAGCACTGAATGGTAGACTAGGAGCACTGCATGGTAGACTAGGAGCACTGAAGGGTAGACTAGGAGCACTGAAGGGTAGACTAGGAGCACTGCATGGTAGACTAGGAGCACTGCATGGTAGACTAGGAGCACTGAATGTGTTATGTAGTACGTACGTAGTATTTTGTATGTAGGTAGGTGTAGTAATAAGACTCAGGAAGCAGGTTACTCTTTTAGCCTTTTAGTCAAGCAGGTTAGCATGGTAGGTTACAGCAGGGTACATTCTGTTCTATTCTCCTTCTGCGTGTTCACTTCTTCTGCACACTTCAGCTGTTATTCAATCATTATCAAGATATAATTATATATGCTCAACCAATTTTACTCTTAGTTCTCACTCAGTGTGCAACAAAGTCCTGATGCCAACTAGGCTTGTTTCTTGCTGTGCTGGAGTGTGACCGCTGAGCGCTGTCAGGGCAGGGCGGATCCCTAAGTCCTGCTCATCTGGAGTGTTCGAAGTGTGAGCCAGACGGGATGCGTTCCATTTCTTTCCATCACTGAGCAGAAAGGTGCTTTTACCAATCTTCTTTTTCACTGTCATTGGTGCACTGTATCTCGGGTGTGCTTTGGGAACGTGATGTGGTGTTCTAATCCTGACTCTCTCCCCCTCCCGAAAAACAGGTGCACAAGCGCCACGCTTAGCATCTGTGTAGCGCTTCATTTTGGCTTGCTTGTTTTGGACCGTTTCTCTCACAGTCTTGTCCTGTGCACTCACAGTAGGCTGCAAGGGCAGTACGTCCAGTTTGGTGCGCATTTTACGACCGTAAAGCAGTTCATGTGGTGAAACGCCAGTGGTGGCGTGGGGAGTGGCTCTGTATATTTGCAGACAACCCAACACAGCCTCTTTCCACGATTGAGACTGCTGGAAGCGTTCGACAGCACCATTAGCCGCCGGATAGTAAACTGAAATCCGATTGTGAGCAATGTCTCTTTCCTTGAGGTACTCGGCGAAGGCTGCTGATGTGAATTGAGGTCCATTGTCTGTGACGACGCTCTCTGGGTTACCATGGCGACCGAACTCAGAGTTTAGGAACTTGGTTACATCCATAGTTTTAGCGTTGTGAGAAAAGGCTACCTCTGGCCACTTAGAATAGTAGTCCGTCAGTGTGATCACGTAACGGCAGGCTGGCACAGCTGACTCGAAGGGCCTGACTATGTCGAGGCCTAGCTTCTTCCAGGGGCCGTCTGGCAGTGGAACTGGCTGTAGTGGTGCAAAATAAATCTTGGCCGTCTTGTCATTAGACTGACAAGAGACACATTTGGATATGCCGGCCTGAACCTGAGAGTCCATCTTCGGCCACCAATAGAGATCCCGCAGACGCTGCTTAGTGCGTACGACCCCCTGGTGGCTCTCGTGTGCCAGTGTGAGCAATGTATGGCATAAGGACACTGGTGCGATGAGGCGGTTGCCTCTGAGGACGTAATTGTCCTTGATTGACAGTTCCTCTCTGATCTTGAAGTATGCGATCAGATCTTGGCTCACTGATTTTGCTGAGTGAGGCCAACCCCTGTTAATCTGACCACGCAGTGCAGTCACTTCAGGGCAGGTAGAGCAAGCAGCCCCAAACTCAGTCACCGACAGGGCACTGAGTGTAGCAGCGATGTGTGCTACTATCTCGGGCTCCACATCCATAGCAGAGTCAGTAGAAGCAGTAATAGTAGTAGTATCAGTAGTAGTAGCAGCAGCAGTAGTAGCAGTAGTAGTAGTAGTATCCGCAGCAGCAGTAGTAGCAGTAGTAGTAGTAGTATCCGCAGCAGCAGTAGTAGCAGTAGTATCCGTAGTAGCAGTAGTATCCGCAGCAGCAGTAGTAGCAGTAGTAGTAGTAGTAGTAGTAGTAGTAGTAGTAGTAGTAGTAGTAGTAGTAGTAGTAGTAGTAGTAGTAGTAGTAGTAGTAGTATCAGTAGAGACGGCGTCCCTGACCGTGAAAGGCAAGCGGCGTAACTTCTGGTGGACTGGCTTAACAGTAGGGTACATTTTTACACAATGCACAAAGCCTTTTGCACAGCCAAATGCCGTAGGAGCTGTGACAGTAGTAGCCATCACAGGGGCAGGTGTAGACGGCGTAGGAGCGGAGGAGGGGAGGACAGTAGTTCCACTAATGCAGAGGTGGAGTGCAGTCAACAGGTCCATTCCCAGTAGGGGAGTTCCTTTATCCACGACGTAAAATGTAGCAGGGACCGTGACATTGTCTCTCCTCACCTGAGCCTGTAGGCACCCCATGACAGGTATGCTAGCCTTGGTGTACGACACCAGCCGAACAGTAGGTGCAGATAGGGTAGTTTCACTGAAGTATTTCTCATAAGTAGACAGTGGCATTATGGATACTGCTGAGCCTGTGTCCACAACCAGTCTCAATTCTTGAGCCTGGGTAGTAGGTGTGTGTACATGCACATTGCACACAATCCTTTTTGTAATGTCAGAAGCTTCCACGCATAGCACTGTAATTTCAGGAATTTCCACTGTACTCACCGACTGTGTTTTAGCACGGCAGACACAAGCAAAATGTCCTGTTTTCTGGCATAATTTGCAAGTCTCTTTTACCGCTGGACATTGTGAAGAGTTTGCCAGGTGGTTCCCCGAGCCACATTGGTAGCAACAGGGCCGCCTCAGGGGGTGTGCGAGCAGTGCGGTCGCACAGGGCCTCGCGGGAAGGGGGGCCTCGCACAAAAAGAAAATAATTTTTTTCTTTTTTTTTCTTTTTCGAGTCCCCCCTTCCCGCGAGGCCCTTTTTCATCACAGACCTAAAATCTAGTTTTGCTTATATGCTTATATATTTCACATTAGACACGTTCCTGGCTCTGAGGCTCTGCAGGCAGCAGAATTGGTTTCAATGAGGGGAGGGGTTACAGCCAGAGCGTCTGTTGAGTTCATTGTGTGTGTCTGTGTGCGTGCCGGGGGGGGGGGGGGGGGGGGGGGGGGGGGGCGTGAACCGACTCATTGCCAGACGTGAGCGATTCGACTCACGCTCACGGCAATGAATCGGCTCTTATGAACGAGTCGCTCATGACCGACCCATCACTAGCGTCTGACTATTTCGCGCGTGCAGCATTGGAGGTTATGCCAGCCAAGATGAAGAGGACATCGTTCGGCAGATGGACTGAAGATGAAAGTTGTTGCATGTTAGACAGTTCAGTCAGGCTAGCCATCCCGGCTAAAGACAGGGACAGCTAGTTAGCTTTAGCTACGTTATAATATTAAGTGTGGTTCAGTCGGGATATAGCCATGATGATGTCGGCTAGTAGCTAGCTTAGCTAAAGGCTAACTAGCGTTAGCTAACCTAGAGACAGCGCGTGCAGCCAAGATGAAGAGGATGGTCGTTCGGCAGATGAACTTCGTCAACTCCACGCGGTTGTCTCCATCCTCTTGGACGTTTGGTGAGTTTTTAATGCACTCTATTCTATTCCCGCCGTGGATATCTCTCTCTCTCTCTCTCTGGAGCCAAACTGGCCGACTAGCTGTTGTAGTACTAGTAGCTAACGGTGTGTGGCCTGGTGTCAGCACCTGTATTGCTTTTCTCACGTTGTACAGTTTTTCAGTGGTAGCCGCATAGCTTGCTTCTGCGTTAGCTAATGGTTAGCAATAGCCGGGTTGAGCTAACTGTTAGCCAGTTAGCTGTTTAGCTACGACGTTAGCTGCCGGCTGCGCTCGGCTGGGAACGTTAGTTTGATGCTATCAGTTAGCCTAGAGTTAGCTGTTAGCTTGTGCTACGACCATTGACATTAGCCGTGAGAATAGCAGGGGGTTCTGGCACTCTGACTACGACATCATCTTTGACAGAAGATGTAGTCGGGCCTGCACCATGACAAGGCTCCGGCCATAGCTTCTTTTTGTCCCGCCAGCGAGAGGCCTTTCGTCAACGTGGAGACCTGTGTTGCGGCCTTTCGCCCTGCGTTCCTTGGTGCAGGTAAGATGAATGAAAATGTCATGACATTACCCCACTCTTC
Organism: Notolepis coatsorum; assembly: GCF_963971535.1. NCBI lineage: Eukaryota > Metazoa > Chordata > Actinopteri > Aulopiformes > Paralepididae > Notolepis > Notolepis coatsorum. Next base: position 181,565 of record NW_028170770.1, on the reverse strand, counting down.
CTTCCTTCCCCTCCCGAATGTTTTGTTAATAACGATGTTTTTTTCCAGGCAAAACATATGTTACTTCACAACATTTGGAGATACGACATGTGCTGTGTGTGAATTGTCTTGGTCGTTTGTGTAGCTTGGGTAGCGTTGGGCCGTTGGCCAAAGCTGTGTGTGGCCTGGTGTCAGTACCTGGCTAGCCTATTTAGCTGATGTCGGCCATTGGCTCCTTGCTGCTTTGTTTTCTCTGGTATAGACCCTCTTCTCTTTGGATTTAAGTGTTGATCTTTGTCCTTTTGGATCTATGTATATTCATGTTGCCTTTGTGAAGTTATCTTTTCCTTCTGTTTTGTTCTTCCATTAAAAGTTGAATATCCTTTAGGGGCTCATCTTTGCTTATCTCTCTCATACATGCTCTCTCTCTAACACACACACACACACACACGACAAACACACATGCTCTCTCTCTCTCTATCTCTCTCTCTCTCTTTCTCTCTCTCTTTCTAACACACACAGTCTGCCTATGGCGGCCTTTCTCGATGGCTAGGCTGTGCTCGCTGAGTCTGTACCTAGTCAAGGATCTTCAGTCACAGTGCTCAGGTATTCTGCCACTGTGTACTCTCTGTTTAGGGCCAAATAGCATTTCAATTTCTTTCCAATGTGTCTCTCTCTCTCTCTCTCTCTCTCTCTCTGTACACTGTATATTGACTGTAGAACGGGAGCTCTCTCTCGCTCTCTCTCTTGCTATATGTTGACTGTATCATGCCCAGCCTCGGGCAGCGCTATTATTTAAGAATATGTTGACTGTATGAAAAAAAAAAAAAAAAAAAAAAATTATATATATATATATATATTTTTTTTAACCTTTGGGGGGGGGGGGGGGGGGGGGGGCTCGCGTTTAAATCTCGCACAGGGCCTCGCATTTCTCCCAGGCGGCCCTGGGTAGCAAGAGCGAGTGGAAGCACAATCAGTAGCAGCAGCAGGCTTAGCTGGACGGTAGCGCTGCCAGTCCCGTTTCTTGAAAGTAGTCTGAGACCGCGGCGTCACGGCCTGTACTGGAGCAGCACGCTCGGTAGTTATAGCTTTAGCATGGAGTACAGCTGCTTCAAACTGCGTAGCTAGATTGATAGCCTTGTCCAGCGTCAAACCTGGTTCAAGCTGCAGACGTTCCCTTATCTGTGGGCTAGCTACATGTTCAATCAACTGATCCCGGAGATTTTCCTCAGTTTTATTATCTAAGTCACATCTGGTAGCTAGGTCACGCAAAGCAACAACGTATTGAGCAATGCTTTCATGCGGTGCTTGTGCACGCTTTCTGAACGTGTGTCGCTCGACTACTACGTTGATTCTTAGAGTAAAATGTGCATCAAACACTGCCACCACGTCAGCCACGGAATCACCTGTATTTGGCAATGTGTAGAAAATCCGCTGACCCTCGGTACCAAGACAATGTAGAAGGGTAGCTCTCTTCCGAGCCTCGGACCAACCATTTCCAGTCGCATTTATTACCAGCATGTAATTCGTGAACATCTGGTGCCAAGTCTTGAACGGCATAGTAGGTTCCCCAGGGCATGGTAAAAACGCCGTCGGAGAAGGCACATGTAAATTAGCCATTTCTCCCGCAGTAAAAACGTTGTTAAAAAATTCCCCGGTTCAACTTCACTTGTCGCCAATTGTTATGTAGTACGTACGTAGTATTTTGTATGTAGGTAGGTGTAGTAATAAGACTCAGGAAGCAGGTTACTCTTTTAGCCTTTTAGTCAATCAGGTTAGCATGGTAGGTTACAGCAGGGTACATTCTGTTCTATTCTCCTTCTGCGTGTTCATTTCTTCTGCACACTTCAGCTGTAGGCATAACAGGGCATTGTATCAACTACACCCCATAGTGGAGACTCTTGGGAAGTACATCTTCAACATGCATTACAGAACACAACAGAATGGTAGACTAGGAGCACTGCAGGGTAGACTAGAAGCACTGAATGGTAGACTAGGAGCACTGCATGGTAGACTAGGAGCACTGCATGGTAGACTAGGAGCACTGCATGGTAGACTAGGAGCACTGCATGGTAGACTAGGAGCACTGAAGGGTAGACTAGGAGCACTGAATGGTAGACTAGGAGCACTGAATGGTAGACTAGGAGCACTGAATGGTAGACTAGGAGCACTGAAGGGTAGACTAGGAGCACTGAATGGTAGACTAGGAGCACTGAATGGTAGACTAGGAGCACTGAAGGGTAGACTAGGAGCACTGAAGGGTAGACTAGGAGCACTGAAGGGTAGACTAGGAGCACTGAAGGGTAGACTAGGAGCACTGCATGGTAGACTAGGAGCACTGAAGGGTAGACTAGGAGCACTGCATGGTAGACTAGGAGCACTGAAGGGTAGACTAGGAACACTGAATGGTAGACTAGGGGCACTGAATGGTAGACTAGGAGCACTGCATGGTAGACTAGGAGCACTGAATGGTAGACTAGGGGCACTGAATGGTAGACTAGGAGCACTGCATGGTAGACTAGGAGCACTGAAGGGTAGACTAGGAGCACTGAAGGGTAGACTAGGAGCACTGAAGGGTAGACTAGGAGCACTGCATGGTAGACTAGGAGCACTGAAGGGTAGACTAGGAGCACTGCATGGTAGACTAGGAGCACTGAATGGTAGACTAGGGGCACTGAATGGTAGACTAGGAGCACTGCATGGTAGAATCCTGAACAAAGTAGGAACGTTAGCGTTACTGTATGAGAGCAGACAAGAGCCCATTTACACAACACTTAAGTTACCCCAATATTACAATCACCTTTCTCCCATGGTGCTGGGGTGTTGTTGTCCATATCTGTACCTCCAAGCCAAACTGTTTTCCGAGCCATCAATTAATCCCAGGCCAGTGGAATACAACTTTCACATTGTTGTCAATTTAGCTTGTCCAAACTGTCCTTTTGGTACCATGTTTTAAATCATGTCTTTCATCTCTGATCCACACACACCTGCACACACATGCATACACACGCATGCACGCACGCACGCACACACGCACGCACACACACACACACACACCTACACACACACACACACACACACACACACACACACACACACACACACACACACACACACACACACACACACACACACACACACACACACACACACACACACACACACACACACACACACACACACACACACACACACACACACACACACACACACACACACACACACACACACACACACACACACACACACACACACACACACATTGCTACCGCTACTACTCACCCCGGACTTCTCATCGAAGATCTTGATCCCTCCAAAGGAAATGGTCAGAAACACCTTCAGTTTGTGTTCCCCTTTAGACCGCGCCGCCGCAGCTACACCCTGGACACACACACACACACACACACATACACACACACACACACACACACACACACACACACACACACACACACACACACACACACACACACACACACACACACACACACACACACACACACACACACACACACACACACACACACACACACACACACACACAAGCAGATGGGTAGACAGAAAGACAGACAGACAGAGAGACAGAGGGACAGACAGACATACTGTTAGATATACTGTTTATACTGTATTGGCAGTCAGGCAGGTCTGCGGATGCAGCACTTGTAGTAAAGTATCTATCATAAACACTGACTTCTAGCGCTCTCTCTGGGCAGATAGAGATAAATACTCACTGAGTAACTGTTCCACATGTATTATTGTAGTTTGTTGTCCCAAATAGGTCTTTGTTCAAGTCTATTTTATATATTTTCTTCTTTTTTTTTTACATATTTTGTGATTTTGGCTATTGTTTGTGACTAAATGTTTTAATTACTATACTGTTGTTATTATGCATGCTGTAAGGTGCATCTTTTCATGCCAATAAAGCACTTTGAATTTAATTTAATTGAAAGAGAGAACGTTGGGGGGAGAGGGAGACAGAGAGAGAGAGAGAGAGAGAGAGAGAGAGAGAGAGAGAGAGAGAGAGAGAGAGAGAGAGAGAGAGAGAGAGAGAGAGAGAGAGATTGAGTGGTGGGGGATACAGGGAGGAGTGGAATGTAGAGAAGAAGAGACGAGATCAGGGAATGAGATATGATGGATTTCCTGTCTGAATGAGTGAGTAGGGAGGAAGCTGACTGATCAATGGCTTGTCCTCCCGTCACCCCTGCAGACCGGGATGGATAGACTTTCAACTACACTTAAGCAAAAGACTGGGGAATATGTATCTCAATTCAAACTAAAATACTCTCTGCAGATGATAAATCTATTCTGAAAGAAGTACATGAATGATGCATAGTGAAGAATTTCTCATGGTGAATACAAATTCTTTAACCACATAACTCAAAAATATTACGCTGCACATCTTGGAAAAACACTACTTCTGAAAAATGACTTATCGGCCCAAATAAACGACAACCCCCATTAAATTATTTTTTAAGAAAATAAATATATATGCCTTCGACAAAACGAATGAGGACAAAACTACCAACAATTTAAGAAATATCCCTGCAAGTTTGAAGCCCCTTTTTCACAGAATAATGTTCGCAGGTATGTTATTCAAAATGATGTTCAATAAAATGCTGACCTAGTGTGCTCACATGGCTTTGTTAATTAAGAAAGTTTGGTTTGGTACTCAATTGGCAATGTGAACCATAACCGAAGCGAATAAAAACTAGAGAAATAGAAACAATTTCACTTTTGATTTGGACCATTTCAAACAAACTTGGTGGTGTGACAGGTGTGAACTTGTGCAGAAGAAGAAGCACGGTCCAGCCAGATAAACACTGAAGGCTATACATGCAAAGCACTCTCCATGCAGAAGCACTATACAAGAAGGGCCAGAGCCGACTCTACTTCCTCAGAAGGCTGAGATCCTTCAATGTCTGTACAAGGATGTTGAGGATGTTCTATGAGTCGGTGGTGGCGGGCGCCTTCTTGTACGCTGTGACCTGCTGGGGCAGCGGACTGAGAGCAGTGGACACAACCAGGCTGGATAAGCTGGTCAGGAAGGCCAGCAGCGTGGTTGGGGTGGAGCTGGACTCTCTAGCGAGGGTGGCGGAGAGGAGGAGCCTTGCTAAGCTCCAGGCCATCAGGGAAAACCCCACCCACCCACTATACACAGACTTGGCTGACAGGAGGAGCATGTTCAGTGCTAGGCTCACACTACCCAAATGCAGCACTGAACAGCACAGGAAGTCCTTCATTCCAACAGCCATCAGACTATATAATGCATCACTGTGCCTCACTGCATCACTGAGCACAGAGCGGCAGCTCAATAGTGGCACTAGCGGCCTCCAGGCTCCACAACAGGGGGCAGCGACGGCTGCCAGACATTGATCTAGGACTTATAGGAACCCAAAGAGGACAATACACTACCTGAAGCATACTGCACCTTTTGACACTGTGAATACTGGAATATATATTTCATTTAGTTAGATTTAAATTATAATTATATTGACCAAATTGTTTACACTGCGTCCCCCATGCTCAGTACATTCTTACTGTATTTATTTCTGTATATTTTATTTCATTTCATTTTATTCTATTTTACTCTACTCTTATCCTAGGCAACTTGATTTGATTTGTGTTATTATTCTAATTTGTGACCTGTCCTGTCTAAATGTTTAAATGTTGAGCGATTTGCAGTGTCAAATTTCCCACAGGATAATAAACGTATTTCTATTCTATTCTATTCTATTCTATGGTGCTGAAACCTTCATTCTGGATTTACCAAATCTGTGTCTTGGTACCAAAGTGGCCAGTAAAACCGATGAAGATGCAATTTATATTAGACTACAATTTATATTTTTTTTCTATTTCTATTGACTTCTATTTTCAATGTCTACAAATGTTCCGCAAAATCGACGTGCTGTCCTGCATTTGGATCATACATACTTTAATATTGTGACAATTATTTTTTCTTCAGATCAATACAAAAATATCTTGTCTGGCCCACACGATTCTCTCTAGCACTGTCTTCTATCTGAAAAAATAAATGTCAAAGCATTGACCATATTCACATGGCGGCCATTATGCTCTTATGTCATGGCCTGAGGGTGGAAAGGAATCCCAAACTGAGCATGACATGAGAGCAGAATGGCCGCCGTGTTAATATGATCAATTGCAAAGCCACTCAAACGTTTGCTTGAAATGGTAAAAATGTATTATCGTTAATTAAACCATCACACTTGTAACCACAACATACATTTGAATCGTATCAACCAGATATGTAGTTCAAAAGGAGGACTTAAAATATTGACTTAGCCTATAGGTACTATCTCTCTCTCTCTCTCTCTCTCTCTCTCCTCTCTCTCTCTCTCTCTCTCTCTCTCTCTCTCTCTTTCTTTCTCTTTCTCTCTCCTCCTGTCCATCTCCTCCTCCTTTCCCAATTATGTTCTTCACCTCTGCCTCCTCTCTCCTCACCCGGGCCTCACCTCCCCACCCTCTCCCTGTAGCTCTCCTCCTCCTGACCATGCAAATGAGACACTCACCCCAATCACCTCCTCGTCCATATGGTGAGCCTCCTCACCCTCGACCCTCTTGTCTCCCGAGACTATGACCTCCTCCTGACTTACATCCCCCCCCCTGTCTCCCCCTGTCTCTCTGCACAGGACAACTACGTAGGACAAGATGTCCTAGTTTATATACTTAAAATCTCTTTCTCACATGAACAGGCATGCGTGCGCCACACACACACGCACGCACGCACGCACACACACACACACACGCGCGCACGCACCACACACACACACACACACACACACACACGCACACGCGCACGCGCACGCGCACGCACACACACACACACACACACACACACACACACACACACACACATGATGTCCTTACCTTGAGCTTCATCATGGAGTCTTGGCAGAGCTTGTCTCCACGGGCGGCGGTGACCTCGTCCAGGCCGATGAGCTTGGCCTTGTAGCGGACACCATCGCCCTTAAAACGCCTGATCAGAGCTGCTCGCTCTTATCCTGCCCTGGAGACACACACAGGGGACAGATGGGAGAGAGTCAGGGAGAGAGAGACACACACACACACACACACACACACACACACACACACACACACACACACACACACACACACACACACACACACACACACACACACACACACACACACACACACACACACACACACACACACACACACACACACACACACACACACACACACACACACACACACACACACACACACACACACACACACACACACACACACACACACACACACACAGAAACACACACCCATTTACACTGGTTTGGTGAAAAAACAAGGTCGGCAGACACTCCTGATCTCCTCCAGTCAAGGGCCTCACCTTCAGGCCAGCACCATTACATGAGAGACATCAATCACAGTCACAGACCACAACACGATTTCAACAGAAGGCATTTAAAAAGACTAACCCTGTGTAGGTCAACAGAAGGCATTTTAAAAAGACTAACCCCGTTAGGTCAACAGAAGGCATTTAAAAAGACTAACCCTGTGTAGGTCAACAGAAGGCATTTAAAAAGACTAACTGTGTAGATCAACAGAAGGCATTTAAAAAGACTAACTGTGTAGGTCAACAGAAGGCATTTAAAAAGACTAACTGTGTAGATCAACAGAAGGCATTTAAAAAGACTAACTGTGTAGGTCAACAGAAGGCATTTAAAAAGACTAACTGTGTAGGTCAACAGAAGGCATTTAAAAAGACTAACTGTGTAGGTCAACAGAAGGCATTTAAAAAGACTAACCCTGTGTAGGTCAACAGAAGGCATTTAAAAATACTAACCCTGTTAGGTCAACAGAAGGCATTTAAAAAGACTAACCCTGTTAGGTCAACAGAAGGCATTTAAAAAGACTAACCCGTGTAGGTCAAGCCAATTGATGCTGGGAAAGGATGGCCTTATTATGTATCTGTGCCACTATCATATGAATGGCACTGATCAATACAGATGGACGTATATATATCAATATATACTGCAACTGGATTAGAGTCTGCCGAACTGTAACCCCTTGGAATGCTTGGATAGCACAACAAACATCTTTAGCCCTCTAATGGGGTGACATTTAGTTCTCTCTCTCTCTCCTCTCTCTCTCTCTCTCTCTCTCTCTCTCTCTCTCTCTCTCTCTCTCTCTCTCTCTCTCTCTCTCTCTCTCTCTCTCTCTCTCTCTCTCTCTCTCTCTCTCTCTCTCCTCTCTCTCTCTCTCTCTCTCTCTCTCTCTCTCTCTCTCTCTCTGCTGTGTCTCCTTGCCCTCCCCATTATGTGTGTGATTGTTGGCATTGTGTGTGTACAAGACCAGTGTAAATATGTGTCAGTGTGTGTATGTGTGTGTTGTCCTTGTGCTGGCATTTGTCTGTTATCTACCAGAGAGAGTTGAACACTCCTCTCACACACACACACACAAAATAACTGGGGTGGGGGAGAATGACCATTTATCAGGCTCTCTCTCTCGTTCTGTCTCTTTCCTCCCCTCCTCTTGTCTGTCTCTCCTTTTCTGTCTCTCTCTCTTCCTCACTCTGTCTCTCGTCTAGTCCCTCCCTCTTTGTCTGTCTGTCTGCACCTCCTTCCTTCCTGGCATGTCACTGTAGCATTATGCATTAAGATTTTAGGGGAAAATGGCGGCTAAGTGGCGCAGTGGGCAAGGTGCTCGCCACTAACGCAGGAGATGCTGGGTTCGAGCCCAGCTCTCTGCGTTGCTTCCAGCTTGGCTGGTCGTTCATACTAATACAATTGGCAGTACTAGTGGGTGGGAAAGCCGGTGGGTGGGGATCGGACGTTGTAGACAGCGACTCCTACAGGTCGCTGTCCAGGGAGGGAAGAATTGGATAATACGAAATTGGGATGGGAGAATTGGGTAATACGAAATTGGGATGGGAGAAAAATTTAAAAATGGGGAGAAAAAGTAGATAAAAAAAATATATTTTAGGGAAAATGTATCTTGTCTGCACTCTCCCCATTTGCTTGCACCACACAGTTTGAGAATCACTGGTTTAGCCAGTGTGTGTGTGTATGTTTTTTGAAAGAGAGAGAGAGAGAGAGAGAGAGAGAGAGAGAGAGAGAGAGAGAGAGAGAGAGAGAGAGAGAGAGAGAGAGAGAGAGAATGTACTGAGAGCATGTAAGTTAGAGAGAGGGAATTTGCATGTTTCAGTTTATGTCCGAGTCCCACTTTACATTTTCCTGTAAATGTACATCCGGTTGTTAGGATAAGATAAGGTTGTTAGGATAAGATAAGGGCCCCATATTTGCTCTTGAAATAGGTATCATGAACCTTAAGGCCGCCTATGAGTGTGTGTGTGTGTGTGTGTGTGTGTGTGTGTGTGTGTGTGTGTGTGTGTGTGTGTGTGTGTGTGTGTGTGTGTGTGTGTGTGTGTGTGTGTGTGTGTGTGTGTGTGTGTGTGTGTGTGTGTGTGTGTGTGTGCGTGCGCGCGCGTGCGTGCATGTGACTGTGTGTACCCAGGCCCGGACTGGCCATCAGGAGTACCGGGAGTTTTCCCGGTGGCCTGGCCTGTGCAGATAAAAATAAATAAATAAAATAATTATAATATATATCTATTTTCCTTTTTTTGCAGTCAGGTCACTGAATTTAGAAGCAGGCCAGGCCAGGTGTTTCTAGTTGCGGTGGCGTGATAGTTAGATAACCTAGGTGGGGAACAACCAGGAGATCACTGTGACAGACAGCAACGCATATTTTATTCAACTTCAGCCCTGAACATACATTTTTTTTAATATTCTTTTTATGTCAGATTAAAAATGAAATACTCCCACTTTTCTGAAAAGGGTTGTTGTTAAATCTGACATTACAAAAAAGAATCCATCAAAATCAGTGTTGTTGCTAATCATTGACACTAGCCTGTAATAATCCCCTACAGAAAAAATTTACTTTGCATTTGATATATTGAATGTATTTCACTTTTTGTGTGTTTTTTTTACAATAATTTGTGATGCCATCACACAGACTGGCATTTAAATGGTTACAATTAAAACGATTATTG
>NW_028170770.1:113822-166322 GCF_963971535.1 Notolepis coatsorum | reverse complement strand
TCTCTCTCTCTCTCTCTCTCTCTCTCTCTCTCTCTCTCTCTCTCTCTCTCTCTCTCTCTCTCTCTCTCTCTCTCTTTCTCATGTGCATGCACTCACACAGCCATACTCACACATTTACATGCACTCACACAGCCATACTCACACATTTACACACTGGTGGAGTCTCCCTTTCTGCCTGTGATTGATTATGGTGAAGTGTTATATATGAACGCCTCTGCTCACTGTCTCCCAGTGGCGGCCGGTGGGTACTTCGCCACTAGGGGCGCTATACCAAATATTTTGTAACATGTACAGTACAGTACTGTACCACGCAAGACTCATGGCAAGACGTGAGCGATTCGACTCACGCTCACGGCAATGAATCGGCTCTTATGAACGAGTCGCTCAGCTGTTACTACAACAACACACAACCAGTCAAATAAAGTATAGTCTAGACTCTAATTCACAACTTGAAACACAATATAAATAGAAAAGTTAGAAACAAAACTCGCCCGTCTCCAAACACAGGCAGATCTCTCCCTCTCTCCTTCTCTCTCTCACACACAGAGCGACGTGGAATCGATTCGTTACACAATCAGACCTATTATATACCAAGAATAACTTCAGTATGAGTACAGGGCTGTACACATATTTTGCATATTGTTAAACGAGCCAAGGCTAGCTATTAAACTATCGATATGAATCGAAAATCTGGGACCCTGATGTAAACAAGACAAACGTCTTTCTCTGGTCTGCATCCCCTTAACAATTGTGTGTATTGAGCCGTACTGTATTGTACCCATTCTGCAATCTGTTAATAAAGTTCTCATTCATTCATTCATTCAAACATAGACGATATTGAACAAGCCATAATCCACGTATTTTCAATCCGAGAGAGCTGCAGTAGTTAATCAATGAGCCATCGACATAGTCAGTGTGGTAAGTAACGTTATTATTGCATCCAAGATTGATACACGGCTGGCTAGGCAGTTGGTAGTCACATAGTAGTAGTCATGAATGGCCAGCAGTAGTACTGCTCCTAAAAAAAACTATTTACAAACGTTAACGTTAAGCACAGACAGAGAGAGAGAGAGAGAGAGAGAGAGAGAGAGAGAGAGAGAGAGAGAGAGAGAGAGAGAGAGAGAGAGAGAGAGAGAGAGAGAGAGACTCACTGTTTAGTTGAAACGTCCAGGGCAGGAGAGCTTGATAAACGTGTATAATCCGCCATATAGCTTGTTAGCCAAGTGTTAGCTGAGCTCGTTAGCACAACACTCAACAAGTACATTCCTTTGTCCATTTCCGCTCGAACAGACTGCAAACTACCTGGCGTTCTATCGCCATGCTCTAAGACAAACTCTAACCTTAACCAACTTTGAAAGAGTGCCTAAGCTTAACAGTCTAAAGAACTTGCAGTCACGGCACGGCGCACGCTCTAAGACAAACAACCTAGGCGACCAACCTAGGAACCAAGCTAGAAGCTAGAATTGGAACATTAGAAATTGGATTCGGCCAATCAGAGATCGTCTCTGTGAAATTCTGCCATGGAAAAAAATACTGGCGTCGGCCAATCAGAGAGCGTCTCCGCGAAATGCGGCTATGGAAATTCTTCACGGAAGTTCACGCTGCTGCCTAGACCGCTTCAAATCGCGCTCGGATTCCAACATAATAGTCATATTTCAACGCACAACGCCGTATGCACTGATTGGCTGTGACGGAGACAGCGATCAAACTGTGACGCGCACTCAGAGCGCTATCGCTTCTAGCCCGGGCGAGAAATACGAAAAAATAAAATAAAAACGTCACTTCCTGCTCATGAAAACGATGTTTTTTTAATTTAGATAATAACGTTATATTGTGCATTGGAAATACAAACATACTTAAAATGAGTAAATATTATTCATTTTAAACATGTTTATATTATTTATAGGGCTATAAAACACAAAAACGAAAAAGTTTTATTGTCTTCTTCTCTGATTTAACAGCAGCTGGCCAGCAGGTGGGTCGGCGCCCTTGCGCCCCTAGTGGCGAGCCGCCACTGCTGTCTCCACATGCTGGATAGCGTGTACTGTGTCATGGGGCTCTGAGATTGAAACTGTGGATCTCATACTCACCATTGTGTTTTATATTAAAAAGTGAACTAGACTTCCTTATATGCACGTCGGCTCAGTCATTGGTATGTTTTGATTTACAAGGCCATTCTTGGTATGGTTCCCATTTATTTATCGTCTTTTTAAATTTGAATGGTGGAAATTACAATCTCCGTTCGAAGGATTTTATGCACTTTGCTGTTCCCAATGTCCGAACAGAAATGGGAAAGAAAGCTTTTAGGTTTTACGCACATACTGCATGGAACAATCTCCAGTCCGATTTGAAGATTCAAAGCTTGGTAACACTGAATGTATTTAAGGCCATGGTGAAGCCTATTGTAACCACGTTTGCAAAATCTGACCATTTTGTAACGTTACTTTTATTTGTTATGTCTATGTATGTATTTTTAAACTTTCTGTTGCTGCTATTCTTGGCCAGGTATCCCTTGTAAAAGAGATCCTGGATCTCAATTGGGACAAACCTGGTTAAATAAAGGCTAAAGAATTTAATAAAATAAAATATCATTATGCCTCTCTCTCTCTCTCTCTCTCTCTCTCTCTCTCTCTCTCTCTCTCTCTCTCCTTCTCTCTCTCTCTCTCACTCTCTCTCTCTCTCTCTCACCTTTCTCTCTCTCTCTCTCTCTCTCTCTCTCTCTCTCTCTCTCTCTCTCTCTCTCTCTCTCTCTCTCTCTCTCTCTCTCTCTCTCTCTCTCTCTCTCTCTCTCTCTCCTCAACCTTTCTCTCTCTCTCTCTCTTTCTCTCTCAATCTCATCTTTCTCATGCACATGCACTCACACAGCCATACTCACACATTTACACACACACATGCGCACACACACAGTCTCACACACACTGGTACACACAGGCCGGACTGGGGAAATAATTCACTCTTACCATTAGGGAACTAAATTGTCCTCTTCAAAAACGCCATAAAATATGATATGCTGAACATTTCTTCCACTTTTTCTTTCATAAATATTTTATTCAACTTCCGCCCTGATCATAACCACCACATATTCAATAATCTTTTTAATTGTAACCATTTAAATGCCAGTCTGTGTGATGGCATCACAAATTATTGTAAAAAAAACACACAAAAAGTGAAATACTTTCAATATATCAAATGCAAAGTAAATTTTTTCTGGAGGGGATTATTACAGGCTAGTGTCAATGATTAGCAACAACACTGATTTTGATGGATTTTTTTTTGTAATGTCAGATTTAACAACAACCCTTTTCAGAAAAGTGGGAGTATTTCATTTTAATCTGACATAAAAAGAATATTAAAAAAAATGTATGTTCAGGGCTGAAGTTGAATAAAATATGCGTTGCTGTCTGTCACAGTGATCTCCTGGTTGTTCCCCACCTAGGTTATCTAACTATCACGCCACCGCAACTAGAAACACTGGCCTGGCCTGCTTCTAAATTCAGTGACCTGACTGCAAAAAAAGGAAAATAGATATATATTATAATTATTTTATTTATTTATTTTTATCTGCACAGGCCAGGCCACCGGGAAAACTCCCGGTACTCCTGATGGCCAGTCCGGGCCTGGGTACACACAGTCACATGCACGCACGCACGCGCACGCACGCACGCACGCACACACACACACACACACACACACACACACACACACACACACACACACACACACACACACACGACACACACACACACACACACACACACACACACACACACACACACACACACACACACACACACACACACACACACTCATAGGCGGCCTTAAGGTTCATGATACCTATTTCAAGAGCAAATATGGGGCCCTTATCTTATCCTAACAACCTTATCTTATCCTAACAACCTTATCTTATCCTAACAACCGCATGTACATTTACAGGAAAATGTAAAGTGGGACTCGGACATAAACTGAAACATGCAAATTCCCTCTCTCTAACTTACATGCTCTCAGTACATTCTCTCTCTCTCTCTCTCTCTCTCTCTCTCTCTCTCTCTCTCTCTCTCTCTCTCTCTCTCTCTCTCTCTCTTCAAAAAACATACACACACACACTGGCTAAACCAGTGATTCTCAAACTGTGTGGTGCAAGCAAATGGGGAGAGTGCAGACAAGATACATTTTCCCTAAAATATATATTTTTTATCTACTTTTTCTCCCCATTTTTCAATTTTTCTCCCATCCCAATTTCGTATTACCCAATTCTCCCATCCCAATTTCGTATTATCCAATTCTTCCCTCCCTGGACAGCGACTTGTAGGAGTCGCTGTCCACAACGTCCGATCCCCACCCACCGGCTTTCCCACCCACTAGTACTGCCAATTGTATTAGTATGAACGACCAGCCAAGCTGAAAGCAACGCAGAGAGCTGGGCTCGAACCCAGCATCTCCTGCGTTAGTGGCGAGCACCTTGCCCACTGCGCCACTTAGCCGCCATTTTCCCCTAAAATCTTAATGCATAATGCTACAGTGACATGCCAGGAAGGAAGGAGGTGCAGACAGACAGACACAGAGGGAGGGACTAGACGAGAGACAGAGTGAGGAAGAGAGAGAGACAGAAAAGGAGAGACAGACAAGAGGAGGGGAGGAAAGAGACAGAACGAGAGAGAGAGCCTGATAAATGGTCATTCTCCCCCACCCCAGTTATTTTGTGTGTGTGTGTGTGAGAGGAGTGTTCAACTCTCTCTGGTAGATAACAGACAAATGCCAGCACAAGGACAACACACACATACACACACTGACACATATTTACACTGGTCTTGTACACACACAATGCCAACAATCACACACATACTGTAATGGGGAGGGCAAGGAGACACAGCAGAGAGAGAGAGAGAGAGAGAGAGAGAGAGAGAGAGAGAGAGAGAGAGAGAGAGAGAGAGAGAGAGAGAGAGAGAGAGAGAGAGAGAGAGAACTAAATGTCACCCCATTAGAGGACTAAAGATGTTTGTTGTGCTTGCTGTGCGTCTATCCAAGCATTCCAAGGGGTTACAGTTCGGCAGACTCTAATCCAGTTGCAGTATATATTGATATATATACGTCCATCTGTATTGATCAGTGCCATTCATATGATACCACCACACATTCATGTGTGGAATGTGATAGTGGCACAGATACATAATAAGGCCATCCCTTCCCAGCATCAATTGGCTTGACCTACACGGGTTAGTCTTTTTAAATGCCTTCTGTTGACCTAACGGGGTTAGTCTTTTTAAATGCCTTCTGTTGACCTAACGGGGTTAGTCTTTTTAAATGCCTTCTGTTGACCTAACGGGGTTAGTCTTTTTAAATGCCTTCTGTTGACCTAACGGGGTTAGTCATTTTAAATGCCTTCTGTTGACCTACACAGTTAGTCTTTTTAAATGCCTTCTGTTGATCTACACAGTTAGTCTTTTTAAATGCCTTCTGTTGACCTACACAGGGTTAGTCTTTTTAAAATGCCTTCTGTTGACCTACACGGGGTTAGTCTTTTTAAATGCCTTCTGTTGAAATCGTGTTGTGGTCTGTGACTGTGATTGATGGTCTCTCATGTAATGGTGCTGGCCTGAAGGTGAGGCCCTTGACTGGAGGAGATCAGGAGTGTCTGCCGACCTTGTTTTTCACCAAACCAGTGTAAATGGGTGTGTGTTTCTGTGTGTGTGTGTGTGTGTGTGTGTGTGTGTGTGTGTGTGTGTGTGTGTGTGTGTGTGTGTGTGTGTGTGTGTGTGTGTGTGTGTGTGTGTGTGTGTGTGTGTGTGTGTGTGTGTGTGTGTGTGTGTGTGTGTGTGTGTGTGTGTGTGTGTGTGTGTGTGTGTGTGTGTGTGTGTGTGTGTGTGTGTGTGTGTGTGTGTGTGTGTGTGTGTGTGTGTGTGTGTGTGTCTCTCTCCCCTGACTCTCTCCCATCTGTCCCCTGTGTGTGTCTCCAGGGCAGGATAAGAGCGAGGCAGCTCTGATCAGGCGTTTTTAAGGGCGATGGTGTCCGCTACAAGGCCAAGCTCATCGGCCTGGACGAGGTCACCGCCGCCCGTGGAGACAAGCTCTGCCAAGACTCCATGATGAAGCTCAAGGTAAGGACATCATGTGTGTGTGTGTGTGTGTGTGTGTGTGTGTGTGTGTGTGTGTGCGTGTGTGCGTGCATGCGTGCATGCATGCATGCGTGCGTGCGTGCGTGTGTGTACGTGTGTGTGTGTGCATGCACGTGTGTACAGTATGTTATTGGTATGGAATCATTATAACACCTAATTTGATGTTCACCATTGTTTTGCTTGAATTAAAAGTTAAAGGTCTAATTTGATGGAGAATGGGTTTTGCCTATAGTCTAATGTTATTTAGGCGCTGAGGACAAATTACATGACAAAGTGTTCTGAAGTATTTCCCTTTGTGATGTCATATACCAAAGGACACAAGCAATCAATTAGCTCTAATGAATCAATTAGCTCATTGGAGCAGGAACACTGCCTATACCTAATTCACTGCCTAGTTTGTAAAAGTACAAAATCTGGCGTGTGGAAATAAATAATTAGAATCAAAATTAGATTTAGACTAGTGTGTGTGTGTGTGTGTGTGTGTGTGTGTGTGTGTGTGTGTGTGTGTGTGTGTGTGTGTGTGTGTGTGTGCGTGCGTGCGTGCGTGCGTGCGTGCGTGCGTGCGTGCGTGCGTGCGTGCGTGCGTGTGTGTGTGCGTGCGTGCGTGCGTGCGTGTGTGTGTGTGTGTGTGCGCACGCATGCCTGTTCATGTGAGAAAGAGATTTTAAGTATATAAACTAGGACATCTTGTCCTACGTAGTTGTCCTGTGCAGAGACAGGGGGAGACAGGGGGGGGGATGTAAGTCAGGAGGAGGTCATAGTCTCGGGAGACAAGAGGGTCGAGGGTGAGGAGGCTCACCATATGGACGAGGAGGTGATTGGGGTGAGTGTCTCATTTGCATGGTCAGGAGGAGGAGAGCTACAGGGAGAGGGTGGGGAGGTGAGGCCCGGGTGAGGAGAGAGGAGGCAGAGGTGAAGAACATAATTGGGAAAGGAGGAGGAGATGGACAGGAGGAGAGAGAAAGAGAAAGAAAGAGAGACAGAGAGAGAGAGAGAGAGAGAGAGAGAGAGAGAGAGAGAGAGAGAGAGAGAGAGAGAGAGAGAGAGAGAGAGAACTAAATGTCACCCCATTAGAGGACTAAAGATGTTTGTTGTGCTTGCTGTGCGTCTATCCAAGCATTCCAAGGGGTTACAGTTCCTATAGGCTAAGTCAATATTTTAAGTCCTCCTTTTGAACTACATATCTAGTTGATATTATTCAAATGTATGTTGTGTCACTGGTCACAAGTGTGATGGTTTAATTAACGATAATACATTTTTACCATTTCAAGCAAGCGTTTGAGTGGCTTTGCAATTGATCATATTAACACGGCGGCCATTCTGCTCTCATGTCATGCTCAGTTTGGGATTCCTTTCCACCCTCAGGCCATGACATAAGAGCATAATGGCCGCCATGTGAATATGGTCAATGCTTTGACATTTATTTTTTCAGATAGAAGACAGTGCTAGAGAGAATCGTGTGGGCCAGACAAGATATTTTTGTATTGATCTGAAGAAAAAAAAATTGTCACAATATTAAAGTATGTATGATCCAAATGCAGGACATCATGTCGATTTTGCGGAACATTTGTAGACATTGAAAATAGAAGTCAATAGAAATAAAAAAAATATATAAATTGCATCTCCATCGGTTTTACTGGCCACTTTGGTACCAAGACACAGATTTGGTAAATCCAGAATGAAGGTTTCAGCACCATAGAATAGAATAGAATAGAATAGAATAGAAATACTTTTATTATCCCGTGGGAAATTTGACACTGCAAATCGCTCAACATTTAAACATTTAGACAGGACAGGTCACAAATTAGAATAATAACACAAATCAAATCAAGTTGCCTAGGATAAGAGTAGAGTAAAATAGAATAAAATGAAATGAAATAAAATATACAGAAATAAATACAGTAAGAATGTACTGAGCATGGGGGACGCAGTGTAAACAATTTGGTCAATATAATTATAATTTAAATCTAACTAAATGAAATATATATTCCAGTATTCACAGTGTCAAAAGGTGCAGTATGCTTCAGGTAGTGTATTGTCCTCCTTGGGTTCCTATAAGTCCTAGATCAATGTCTGGCAGCCGTCGCTGCCCCCTGTTGTGGAGCCTGGAGGCCGCTAGTGCCACTATTGAGCTGCCGCTCTGTGCTCAGTGATGCAGTGAGGCACAGTGATGCATTATATAGTCTGATGGCTGTTGGAATGAAGGACTTCCTGTGCTGTTCAGTGCTGCATTTGGGTAGTGTGAGCCTAGCACTGAACATGCTCCTCCTGTCAGCCAAGTCTGTGTATAGTGGGTGGGTGGGGTTTTCCCTGATGGCCTGGAGCTTAGCAAGGCTCCTCCTCTCCGCCACCCTCGCTAGAGAGTCCAGCTCCACCCCAACCACGCTGCTGGCCTTCCTGACCAGCTTATCCAGCCTGGTTGTGTCCACTGCTCTCAGTCCGCTGCCCCAGCAGGTCACAGCGTACAAGAAGGCGCCCGCCACCACCGACTCATAGAACATCCTCAACATCCTTGTACAGACATTGAAGGATCTCAGCCTTCTGAGGAAGTAGAGTCGGCTCTGGCCCTTCTTGTATAGTGCTTCTGCATGGAGAGTGCTTTGCATGTATAGCCTTCAGTGTTTATCTGGCTGGACCGTGCTTCTTCTTCTGCACAAGTTCACACCTGTCACACCACCAAGTTTGTTTGAAATGGTCCAAATCAAAAGTGAAATTGTTTCTATTTCTCTAGTTTTTATTCGCTTCGGTTATGGTTCACATTGCCAATTGAGTACCAAACCAAACTTTCTTAATTAACAAAGCCATGTGAGCACACTAGGTCAGCATTTTATTGAACATCATTTTGAATAACATACCTGCGAACATTATTCTGTGAAAAAGGGGCTTCAAACTTGCAGGGATATTTCTTAAATTGTTGGTAGTTTTGTCCTCATTCGTTTTGTCGAAGGCATATATATTTATTTTCTTAAAAAAAATTAAATGGGGGTTGTCGTTTATTTGGGCCGATAAGTCATTTTTCAGAAGTAGTGTTTTTCCAAGATGTGCAGCGTAATATTTTTGAGTTATGTGGTTAAAGAATTTTTATTCACCATGAGAAATTCTTCACTATGCATCATTCATGTACTTCTTTCAGAATAGATTTATCATCTGCAGAGAGTATTTTAGTTTGAATTGAGATACATATTCCCCAGTCTTTTGCTTAAGTGTAGTTGAAAGTCTATCCATCCCGGTCTGCAGGGGTGACGGGAGGACAAGCCATTGATCAGTCAGCTTCCTCCCTACTCACTCATTCAGACAGGAAATCCATCATATCTCATTCCCTGATCTCGTCTCTTCTTCTCTACATTCCACTCCTCCCTGTATCCCCCACCACTCAATCTCTCTCTCTCTCTCTCTCTCTCTCTCTCTCTCTCTCTCTCTCTCTCTCTCTCTCTCTCTCTCTCTCTCTCTCTCTGTCTCCCTCTCCCCCCAACGTTCTCTCTTTCAATTAAATTAAATTCAAAGTGCTTTATTGGCATGAAAAGATGCACCTTACAGCATGCATAATAACAACAGTATAGTAATTAAAACATTTAGTCACAAACAATAGCCAAAATCACAAAATATGTAAAAAAAAGAAGAAAATATATAAAATAGACTTGAACAAAGACCTATTTGGGACAACAAACTACAATAATACATGTGGAACAGTTACTCAGTGAGTATTTATCTCTATCTGCCCAGAGAGAGCGCTAGAAGTCAGTGTTTATGATAGATACTTTACTACAAGTGCTGCATCCGCAGACCTGCCTGACTGCCAATACAGTATAAACAGTATATCTAACTGTAACTGAGGGGTACAATTCCCTGACTGTATTGTTAGATATGGTATTTAATACCACTACCTCTTGTACTTTAACTTCTGGCCATCCAGTACATGATATAAATATGATGAACACTTTCCCACCTGATGAAACGAAGTCCACACAAATGTACAAATCGAATATTTAATATAGCAAAAGGTATATACAACGTTCACTTGTTTACACTTATGATTTGAAATGCACTTGTATGGCAAATGAGTATTCGTAGGTAAATCAACATTGAATGTCCAATCTCTGGTTACGCAGGGAGTAAGTATACAACCTGTTTCTTTAGGAAACTATAGCGATGGTACTTAGATGATTATAGCTGGATACACTAAGGGGGGGGGGGTCCCGCTGGTTGTAAGACAGTAGGAGGGGGGGGTTAGAGAAGCCGCTGGCGGTATCCCATCTGGCCGACAGTTTCTTGGGAGAATTCAAAGTCTTGAACACGGTGCCCACAGAACCTCGGTCCGCAGACGAATACAGCTGGACCCTCTGGTGGACGGTAGCTGCCGGTCCACAACGGAGAGACGTGAGGCGACCTCACTGGTGTAGAGCGCCGTCTCACCTGGAGTCCTCTCCGGGGGGTAGTTCCAACACTCCGCAGTGTTGGCCGTTATCCATGGAATAATCAAAGCACCCAAAGCATAATCCAAGCCGTGGAAGGCTCGCCGTCGTCCGGGTAGAGTAATCCAATATACAGGTCCAGCTCCTCGGATGCAAGCACCACTAGTGGTCTGCCCAGCCTGGTTAAGCGTCCAGATAACGTCAGGAACGATGGGGGTACTGATAACTTTATAACTCTAACCGAACGATGCACCATACATAAATAGACTATTATTAGCTTAATAGAATACGTCCAACTCGACGGTATAGTGCCAAACTATGACTATTCAACTATTAATCCACACAATATCTCAATGCCTATTCTGAGGCCAAGTAGGCCTTACTACACCACACGTGCGTCGTGGGTGAGGCTTCGCGTCTGTTACTCTGTTGGAGGGTAAAGAACTGGACTAAAAGGAAGTTCTACTTTACTTGCGCCATATATATATGCGCTGTGAACAAATAGTACCATTCGTATTTCGCCAGACGTATTCCTACGCTGGACCGGGGCTTGCCACGACATGTTGGGCGGCACGATTGAACTTGAACCTAGGGGTATGGCTGATGGCGCCAGGTTCTCGTCCAATGGTAGAATGAAACTATTATGGGCTGTTTAGTAGACTAAAGGGATATTCAGTGCATATTGTACAAGGAATATACAGGGGATATCAAACGATATACAAATACTATTTAAATATATATATATAAATAAATATATATATTCGGTTTAATCTGATCCTTCACAACAGCCGCCCCCTAATTAGTCCCACCTAATTAGCTAAGCAGAGACAGATTAACCGCACTGTCTACCACTCAAGGTCCGCTGTAAGGGTCAGTCAACTCACAAAGTCATGGGGTCATGGTCATCATCGATAGTGTCTGGGAGTCGGGGCAGTTCTATTAGCCTCGCCACGGGTCGTGTGTAAGTGCGCCCTTGGACGAGTACTTCAGCTGCTCGGACCTTGCCATCGGCACCGGTGATCACTTTGCTTACGCGGCCAGCCGGCCACATAGCTCTGGGTAGTGACTGGTCAATAATCATGACGACTGTTCCTTCTGTCAAATTGTCTCTCTCTTTTACCCACTTCTGGCGGGTCTGTAGAGACGGTAGGTAGTGGAGTAGGAAGCTGCTCCAAAACTTGTCAGCTAGTACTTGACTGTACCTCCACATTCTTCGGCCGTTCGCTTCTTCAGGCCTGTACATTGTCTGGGGTAGCGCGGGGTCCAGCCGCACCATTAAGAGTGTGTTGGGGGTGACTGGGTCGACATCTGCTACATCACTGGAGACGTAACCGAGGGGCTTTGAGTTCAATACTCCCTCGATCTCCGTGAGGACTGTCATTAGGACTTCCTCCGCCACAGTCTGGGCCCCAAGCACGGCGTACAGGGCTGTCTTTATAGAACGTACTTCTCGTTCCCAGGTTCCACCGAAGTGGGGTGCGTTCGGGGGATTAAACTGGAAGTCAATCTGGGATGGAGCGAGGTGGGTCTTAAGTTCTGGGCCCATAGCTTGGAAGCTCTCTCTCAGCTCTCTTTCTCCGCCTTTGAAGTTTGTCCCGTGATCAGACAACAATGTAGACGGTTTTCCTTTCCGTGATGTGAATCTTCGGAAGGCCATAAGGAATGAGTCTGTGCTCATGGTCGGAAGGAGCTCGATATGTATCGCTCTGGTGGTCATGCATTTGAATACAATACCCCACCGCTTCTCGGTTCCTCTTCCTCTCTTTATATACAACGGGCCAAAGCAGTCCATGCCTGTGGAGTGGAATGGCTTGTCGCCGAGTCGGAGGCGACAGGGAGGTATGTCAGCCATCCGTGGTATGCTGGGCTGCGCGCGCCACTTACGGCAGTCTAGACAGGTTCGCTGGAAGCGCCGCACTGCTTCTCTCCCTTGCAGTATCCAATAACGACGTCTGATCTCCGCGAAGACTCTCTCTGCTCCTGCGTGGTGTACATCCTCGTCGTATTTCTTTATGATCAGCTCTGTGACCTTGTGTTGGCTGTTCAAGACTATCGGGTACTTAACGTCATCCGGTAGATTGGGGGCTCTCCGCAGGCGACCACCCACTCTGATGAGATTATGGGCGTCACTCTCGGGTGCCAGGTGGAGCAGTCTGCTGTCTGATGGGACTGGGTTTCCTCCCTGTAGACAGTCTAGCTCATCGGGGAACGAGTCTCTCTGGGCTCGTTGTAGTAGAAGAAGTTCTGCTTCTTCGTAGTCAGCTGCTGACATGTCAGTGGTGGACTGAATCTCTGGGTGGTGCCACAGGAATGTTCTTTGCTGCGCACTCTCTAGGGTAATGCAGTCATCTATGTTGGGGTCTGTGGAGGCGACTGTGCTCAGTCCACAGAACATAGGTTTCTTGTTCTCAGCCTCTTCGTTACTTGCTTCCCGTGGGGTGGGCGTAGGCCACTCTCCTTCCGGGAGCTTGAGGAATTCTGGTCCGTCACTGTAGATGTTGCGACGGGTAAGGTCATCCAGAGACATTCCCCGGGTGATGACGTCAGCTGGGTTGTGTTTGGTGTCCACATACCGCCAGCTCGCTGCTTCTGTTAACTCTTGAATCTCGGTGACTCTGACTCCCACGAAGACTTTGTATCTGCATGAATCAGACTTGATCCATGTGAGTACTGTCGTGGAATCTGACCACAAGATTGTTCTGTGCACCGGAATGGTGAGTTCACGTTGGGTTAACGTGGCTAGATGCGCTCCTGCTAGGGCTGCGCAGAGCTCTAGACGTGGGATAGATTGTTGCTTACGTGGGGCTATTCTTGAGCGGGCCAGGATGAAAGCAGTGTGTATCTTTCCTCCCTTCTCTTGGGCACGCAAGTAGGCCACCGATCTATAGGCTACTTCGGAGGCGTCGCTGAAGACGTGTAGATCAATCTCGCATGTCTCTGGCCTCACTGTGGATGGGAAGTAGCTGCGGCGTATGTTGACGCCTGGGAGTGAGCGGAGTTCCGTCTCCCACTCTCTCCATGTTGAGGCAAGGTGTGCGGGTATTGGGTCGTCCCAGCCCTGGTCCTTGTCCCATAGTGCTCGTATAATCATCTTTGCCCTGGTGGTGTAAGGTAGAATACATCCCAACGGGTCATATTGTCTGGCGAGTGTTCTGTACACACTCCGTCTGGTGGTCGGTATCGCCGTCGACCTTCCCTGCTCTGGAGCCAAGGGTTTGTGTCTATAGTGGAGCGAGTCTGTTTTGAAGCGCCAGACTAGTCCTAGTGTCATTTCTTGGGCTTCTCCTGGGATGGTCGCCATCCAGGTCTCGCTGCTGGCAGCCTTGTCCGCGGGGGAGAGGCTGCGCAATACGTGCGGGTCACTGCTGGCCCACTGCCTGAGATCAAAGCCGCCTTTGATCAGGGAGGCGCGTAGCTTGATTAGGAGAGCCTCGGCTTCTTCTTGAGTCGAAACGCTTTGTAAACAGTTGTCCACGTAGAAACTGTTCTTCACACTGTGTTGGACCTCTTCATCTGCTGTTGGGTCCTCTGCGACGTGTTTCTGTAGTGCGAATGTAGCACAGCACGGGCTGCATGTGGTTCCGAAGGGGAGTACTTCCCACTGGTAGATGGCTGGGTTCTCATCTCCGATCCTCTCTCTCCATAGGAACCGCAGCAGGGGCTTGTCCTCCTCTACTAGTCTCACCTGCAGGAACATCCCTTTGATATCCCCGCTGATAGCCACCTTGTCCTGGCGGAAGCGCAGTAGCACGCCTAGTAGGGAGGGACCGAGTGTGGGGCCGGGCAAGAGCTCTTTATTCAGATTTTGGGATCCGATCTGGTAGCTGCAGTTAAACACAATGCGATCCTTGCCGTTGTGATGGACCTTGTGATGCGGCACGTACCATGATTCGGTCGTCTGATCGGCCTCTTTAATGTCAATCTTTGTTACGTGTCCCGCTGTGATTAGCTTCTCAATCTCAGCGCGGTACACACGCTCTTGAGCGGGGTCTTTGGCTAGGCGCCGCTCTGTGTTCAATAGATAGCGCTCCGTGGCGTCTTTCTTTGCGTGAAAGGTGGGCATTCCCTCTCGCCTCAGGAGTGGAGTTGCGTATCTCATCACTCCGCCGACTGTGACTCTCTTTGTCCCTTGCTCGAGTAGGTTGATGGCGTAGATGTCTTCTTTAGAACGAATATCTTTCCTTTCGTTCTTAAAGGGCATTGTCTCTAGTGTCCATAGCCTCTCGACATGCTGCAGGAGAGTGGTGTCTTCTTCTGTCGTTCTGGAGTGGAGGCGGCTAGTGGCTGCTGTTCGGTTGAGAGATTTAGCGAGGGGGCCTTGTAGGGTCCACCCTAGGCGGGTCTCGACTGCTGCAGGACAGCCTCGGGGTCCTGTATGGACCCGGTCAATCGGGACTATGAGTTCTGCATGGTCGGAGCCTATCAGCAGGGTCGGGGTAGCGCCGTCTATGAGCGGGATAGGTAGTTGTCGCAGGTGCACATATTTATCCATCAACTTGGCGATCGGGTAGGTGTACTGCGATAGTCCTATTTCTTGGCTGGTGAAAGCATTTGTAATCTTATACCGTCGCTCTGGCTGCCCGTTTGCTGCGATAGTGAAGGAGACATTCTCGCCCTTTATCGTCTTTAAATCTCTTCTTATTGTCCGAATCGTCATTTCGTTCTTGCTCCCCCGCAGTCCCAGCTGGGCAGCAGCGGACGCGAGCAGAAGGGTCTTCTCTGACCCGTCATCAAGGACGGCGTAAGTGTCCATGACTTTATCTTGGTAGCTCAATGTCACACGGACTACCTTTAAGAGCACTTGGGCGCCACTGCTGCTGGCGGGGTCAATGTACATGACACTTGCCTTGGTGCCGCTCGATGGTGCAGGTGGAGGCCGTCTTCTGTTACTTTCGTGTAGTATATCTAGATGGGCTCCGTCGCACCGACTGCACCTTTTCTTTAGGCGGCATTCGGCTGCCATGTGTGGCCGCGCACATCGGTAACAGCGCCTGTTGGACTTTATCCATTGACTCACTTCTTCTGCATTCATCTTTGTGAATAGGTCACATTGTGACAGTCAGTGTTCTTTCTCACAGTAGGGACACGCTATCTTCCACTTCTCTTTTCTCGAGGGGGTACTGTGGCTCTTACTGCTCGGTACTGACTCTGATTGGTGCATGACAGTCACCGATCTTCTTCCATCATTTATTCTCCTGGGTCCCTCTCTGGAGCTTGGCGTGCTCCGCCCGAATGTATCCAGTCGTAAGCTGCTGACTTCTCTCGCCAGGAAGTCGGCTAGATCAAGGAGGGATGGTTCGGGGCCGTTGGGGTCCCGGTAGTCTCTCTGCCGCCTAAAACGCTCTTCTCTTGCGGGTGGCAGCTTCTCCAAAATCCTCTCGACGTTAGAGTTGGCGTATAGCTCATGCATGCCCTTTTCCCGTTGCGCTCCCAGCATCCCTACCAGGGACTGCACTTTGATTGACAGGTCGTCTAATGAGCGATTGTCTGTGGCTGGGGGTAGGCGATCAATATGCCTTATCTCTTGGATTACGTAATCCCATATACGTCCATATCTCTGGTCCAGCGCCGCTAGGGCCGCTGTGTATGGTGTCGAAGAGGTGGCATAGGCTAGCGCTATATTGTGCGCTCGCGGTACTTTCAGGTGCTTCAGTAATATTGCATACTTGTGGCGTTCATCAGCGACATCCACCATCATTGTCTCTAAGCACATCCGGAGCTCCGTGTACTGTGCTCGACTCTCATAGGCGAAGTCTGGAAATGACGGCGTGGCAATGTATGACGCCGTGGATGGCTGATACATCGGCGAGCGTTGGGGGAGAGACCTCCTGGGCGAGTTCAAGTTCAAGTTCAAGTTCAAGTTCTTTAATAGTTGTCATACAGAAGTACAGAATACTTTCATACAAAATGCTTCTTACTGTTACGCTCCAGAGACTGTGCTAGACAAGATAGTATCAAATAACATAATAACATAATATAGCATGAATTTAGAAGAAGAAAATGAGGTCACAGTGTTCGGTATAGACATATGTACAATGTTCTGAGTTACCATATAATATACAATACACAATACTATGCAGTGTACTAATGTACAGTACTATCTAGTGCAAAGCAGAAATGGGATGAGGTACAATTTTAGGTACAATTTACAGTAAGGTGTACGAGTTGTAGTGCAATCCTTCATCCATAAATATAAAGTGTGGGGAGTGGGTGCTACAGTGTGTTTGTTTAAAGTGGGTGTGTGCTATAAAGTGTGTGTAGTGGGTGCTACAGTGTGTTTGTTTAAAGTGAGTGTGTGCGTGTGGATGTGTGTGCTATGTGTGTTTGGTGGTTGTTGTTGTGTAGTGTTCATTCATTGTTCGTTTAGCAGCCTGATGGCCTGGGGATAGAAGCTACTTCTGAGTCTTTCTGTGCTCGCCTTGAGACTCCTGTATCGCTTGCCTGACGGCAGCAGTTCAAAGAGGCAGTTGTTCGGGTGGCTCGAGTCCTTAATAATTCTCTTAGCCTTCCCCTTGCAACGCTTGTAGTAAATGTTCTGGAGGGTGGGGAGCCCCCCTCCAATTGTGTGTTCGGCTGAACGTGTCACTCTTTGTAGTCTGCTTTGGTCTTTTGCAGTGCTATTCCCAAACCAGGAGGTGATGTTGCCGGTCAAGATGCTCTCTATTGTACATGAGTAGAAGTTCTTAAGGATCTTCTGGCTGACTTGGAACTTCCTTAGGCGCCTGAGGAAGTAGAGGCGTTGTCGTGCCTTCTTCACCACACTGTTAATGTGTGTGGTCCATGTCAAGTCCTCGGATATGTAGGCTCCGAGGTACTTGAAGCTGTTGACTCTCTCAACCGGTGCCCCGTCGATGCTGAGGGGGCTGTAGTCCTTGACCCCCGACCTCCTGAAGTCCACAATCATCTCCTTTGTTTTGCTGACGTTCAGGGAGAGGCTGTTTTCCTGGCACCATCCCGCCAGGACCTTGACCTCTTCCAGGTAGGCCCTCTCGTCGTTGGCAGAGATCAGGCCCACCACCACTGTGTCGTCAGCAAATTTGACGATTGTATTGCTACTCCGCTGAGCCACACAGTCGTGTGTGTACAGGGAGTAGAGGAGGGGACTCAGAACACAGCCCTGGGGGGCCCCTATGTTGAGGGTGATGGATGAGGAGGTGCAGTTGCCTGCTCTCACCACCTGGGGTCTGCCAGTCAGGAAGTCCAAGACCCACTGGCAGAGGTCATAGCCCAAGCCCAGGTCCCTGAGCTTGGCTATGAGTATGGAGGGGACTATGGTATTGAATGCCGAGCTGTAGTCGATGAATAGCATTCTCACATAGTTCCCCTGCCTCTTGTCCAGGTGTGATGCTGCTGTGTGCAGCACATGGGATATGGCGTCCTACGTGGACCTGTTGGGGCGGTATGCAAATTGCAGGGGGTCCATGTTGATGGGGAGGGAGGAGCAGATGTAGCCCTTTACTAGCTTCTCAAAGCACTTCATGGCTATGGAGGTGAGAGCTACAGGGCGGTAATCGTTGAGGCAAGCAGGCTTGGATTTTTTGGGTACAGGGATAATAGTGGACTTCTTCAGGCAGGTGGGGATGACAGCCTGTTCTAAGGACAGGTTAAATATGTGAGTGAATACTGGGGCCAGTTGGTCGGCACAGACTTTTAGGACGCGGCCGGGGATGCCGTCCGGACCTGCTGCCTTCCTGATATTCACTTTTTTAAAGGTCCGCCTCACCTCATGCTCTGTTACCCTGAACACTGCGCCTCCATCAGCAGCCGACCCCCCCCCCCCCATTGCCGAGGCTTGTGAGCTGGTGTTGTTATTACCAGCATCAAACCTCGCATAGAAGGTATTGAGGTCGTTTGCTAAGGAGATGTCACTGTTCAGTTTGAGGGAGGCGCCTTTGTAGTCTGTCATCGTTTTGAGCCCCTGCCACATAGCTCTAGAGTCAGCTTGTTCAAACTGGAGTTCAATTTTATCCCTGTAGCGCCGTTTGGCCTCTGACACTGTCCTCCTTACGTTGTGTCGCGCCACCTTGTGGTCATTCATGTTGCCTGCCACTAGGCCGTCATTGTATGCTTTGGTGCGCTCTCTCAGAGCTTCACGGACGGATTTGTCTACCCAGGGTTTTTGATTTGGGTAAACTTTCATTTTGGTAGTGGGGATTGTTTCTTTCACCCTAGTACAGACATAATCCAGCACTGTCTCCGTGTAGGCATTAATGTTATCTGTGTCGCGGAACACAATCCAGTCTGTGTTGTGAAACACTGACCGGATCGTATCCTCTGACGTCACATCCCATTTCTGCACCTCTCGCGAGACTACGGGAGTACTTTTAATTCTTTGTCTGTACTTTGGTGTAAGGAAAATGGATGCGTGATCTGACTTGCCAAAGCCACTATCAGAATGAGCCTTGTAGCCACCTTTAAATTGCGTGTAACAGTGATCTAGGATGTTACCACCTCTGGTGTTGCAAGTCACATGCTGATAGAAATCAGGCAATACCTATCTCTAAGATGGCGCCGCTACGTCCGGCTGCCTGTCTGTGCGCTCCGTCGAGACTGTGCATACTTTTGTTAATATTTATAGTTTTAAGAGTTTTGTCTGTACCAACAGTAGGTGCAATTAATGTGTATGACCGTCAGTCACTAATAGACATTGGATTACGGGAAACTTACCGACTGGATTACTCTCTGGATCAGCTCTCTGAACCGCAACAATGGCCCGTTGAGATCTTGAGGACATCAGGACCGGATCTCGCCCCCAGGGACAAAGGACCCAGACGGCGAGGAAAGAGAGCTGGAGTCCGTAACAGGCTGAGAACCAGGCGGCACAGGACACCACTACCCAGTATATTGCTAGCCAATGTACAATCAATAGACAATAAACTGGATGACATCCGAGCAAGGATTCAATATCAAAGAGACGTTAGGGACTGCAATGTCCTTTGCTTCACCGAAACATGGCTAACACCGGAGGTTCCAGATCACGCGATTCAACCAGCGGATCACTTCTTTATCCATAGGAAGGATCGGACACAATCAGAGTCCGGTAAACAACGTGGAGGAGGTATTGCCTTCATGTTTAATAAAAATTGGAGTGATCCAACGAACGTGAAGGAATTATCCAACCACTGCTCCCCAGAACTGGAATATATAACCATCAAGTGTCGTCCTTTCTTCCTCCCGAGGGAGTTAACGGCGATCGTCCTGGTCGGAGTGTATATTCCACCGCAAGCCAACAACAACGCCGCGCTCTCCAGACTCCACGACGAGGTAAATAGTATACAAGCGACGAACGTTAACGCCGCCATTTTAGTACTGGGAGATTTCAATAGCGCCAATAGCGTCCCCTCTTGCGCCTCGCTGTGGGCTGGTACTGACAGGGTACCATGGCCCGCTGGTCCAGGTGCTATTCCTCGGGGCTGGTCGTGCGTCGTGCTCACCCGTGAATAGAGTCGGGGGTCTGTAGCGCAGCGCCGCGGGGGTATAGCCTGGGCTGTACTGGACCTCCTGGTCCGGTGGAGTACTGTGCTGTCGTCAGGCTTGGTTCTCCTCCTCTCCCTCTTCTTCCTCTATCAGATCTTCCAGATCCTGTAATCGTTTATTTAGCTTCTCCGCAGTGTATGCCGCTCCTTCCTTGTAGCTGGGTCTCGCTTGGACCGGTCTGGGAAGGGGGTCTGCGGGGGGTATAGGCTCGGTCTGTTGGTCAAGTTCAGGGTCGCTTGCTCGGTGATGAGACGCTGCCCTTGACTGTTGTCTCGATGAGTTCCTTGAACCCCTGGCGGAGGGAGAGGGTGTTGCCTTGCGGATCAGCTGCTCCATTAGCTGCGCTTGTAACTTGTCGCGCTCGACTTCGCGTTTGGTGAGATCTGCTTCTCTTTGGGCACCGGCAGCGGCGCGCTGGGCGTCGGCCCGGTCTCTTGCCATATTCTCTTCCGTCTGAAGGCGTCTCATCTCCTGGCATGTGCGCTCTTCTTCGCTCCGTTGTTGCGCTTGGAGTTGTTCGCGCTCGCTGAGCGCCTGTGCTTGGAGTTGTTCGCGCTCGCTAAGCGCCTGTGCTTGGAGACGATCGCGTTCACCCTGAAGTCGATCGCGTTCGGTAGAGGCTGTCAGGCTGACGAGGAACGCCTGTTGTAGCATCCTCTCCGCTTCGCTGGGGGAAGGCGGTTGTGGAGGTGAGCCGCTCCTGCGTGAGCCGCTCCTGGGGGTACTCGTTGGGGAGTCCTGGAGCTCTATTTCCTCGGCGCTCTCCTCCTCTTCTTCCGTGCAGAGTTCTCTCTCTGTAGGGTTGTCTTCCTCCCGGGGCTGGTCGGGGACTACTTCTTCGGTAGTGGCGGGGGGTAAAGGCATGTCAGCTCCCTCCTGGTCCCCACCGTGAGCTTGGTCAGTTACATTAGGACCTACTAGGGTCTCTGTGGTCGGGGAAACCTGGTCGTTAAGGTCAGACATA
The DNA here is from genome assembly GCF_963971535.1 of Notolepis coatsorum. Lineage (NCBI taxonomy): Eukaryota > Metazoa > Chordata > Actinopteri > Aulopiformes > Paralepididae > Notolepis > Notolepis coatsorum. The sequence continues at coordinate 145,356 of NW_028170770.1, read as the reverse complement.
ATTTTACTTTCTACTTTTACCGCGTTTACTGTTTGTCGAAGGCTAGGTAGTTGACTGACAGTGTAATCCTCTAAGTACTGAGGTGTCTGTCGTCTGCGCCGCGGGCATTCTAGGTTAGGAGGACCGTTTCGTGGAGTGTTCATCATAGGCCATTTCAATATTAATAACACTATATTAATATTACACTAGTTACCCTCCGGCTCGAAGGACCAATTGTAACTGAGGGGTACAATTCCCTGACTGTATTGTTAGATATGGTATTTAATACCAATACCTCTTGTACTTTAACTTCTGGCCATCCAGTACATGATATAAATATGATGAACACTTTCCCACCTGATGAAACGAAGTCCACACAAATGTACAAATCGAATATTTAATATAGCAAAAGGTATATACAACGTTCACTTGTTTACACTTATGATTTGAAATGCACTTGTATGGCAAATGAGTATTCGTAGGTAAATCAACATTGAATGTCCAATCTCTGGTTACGCAGGGAGTAAGTATACAACCTGTTTCTTTAGGAAACTATAGCGATGGTACTTAGATGATTATAGCTGGATACACTAAGGGGGGGGGGGGTCCCGCTGGTTGTAAGACAGTAGGAGGGGGGGGTTGCTGGCGGTATCCCATCTGGCCGACAGTTTCTTGGGAGAATTCAAAGTCTTGAACACGGTGCCCACAGAACCTCGGTCCGCAGACGAATACAGCTGGACCCTCTGGTGGACGGTAGCTGCCGGTCCACAACGGAGAGACGTGAGGCGACCTCACTGGTGTAGAGCGCCGTCTCACCTGGAGTCCTCTCCGGGGGGTAGTTCCAACACTCCGCAGTGTTGGCCGTTATCCATGGAATAATCAAAGCACCCAAAGCATAATCCAAGCCGTGGAAGGCTCGCCGTCGTCCGGGTAGAGTAATCCAATATACAGGTCCAGTCGCCCTGGCCCGGAGCTCCTCGGATGCAAGCACCACTAGTGGTCTGCCCAGCCTGGTTAAGCGTCCAGATAACGTCAGGAACGATGGGGGTACTGATAACTTTATAACTCTAACCGAACGATGCACCATACATAAATAGACTATTATTAGCTTAATAGAATACGTCCAACTCGACGGTATAGTGCCAAACTATGACTATTCAACTATTAATCCACACGATATCTCAATGCCTATTCTGAGGCCAAGTAGGCCTTACTACACCACACGTGCGTCGTGGGTGAGGCTTCGCGTCTGTTACTCTGTTGGAGGGTAAAGAACTGGACTAAAAGGAAGTTCTACTTTACTTGCGCCATATATATATGCGCTGTGAACAAATAGTACCATTCGTATTTCGCCAGACGTATTCCTACGCTGGACCGGGGCTTGCCACGACATGTTGGGCGGCACGATTGAACTTGAACCTAGGGGTATGGCTGATGGCGCCAGGTTCTCGTCCAATGGTAGAATGAAACTATTATGGGCTGTTTAGTAGACTAAAGGGATATTCAGTGCATATTGTACAAGGAATATACAGGGGATATCAAACGATATACAAATACTATTTAAATATATATATATAAATAAATATATATATTCGGTTTAATCTGATCCTTCACAACACTAACAGTATGTCTGTCTGTCCCTCTGTCTCTCTGTCTGTCTGTCTTTCTGTCTACCCATCTGCTTGTGTGTGTGTGTGTGTGTGTGTGTGTGTGTGTGTGTGTGTGTGTGTGTGTGTGTGTGTGTGTGTGTGTGTGTGTGTGTGTGTGTGTGTGTGTGTGTGTGTGTGTGTGTGTGTGTGTGTGTGTGTGTGTCCAGGGTGTAGCTGCGGCGGCGCGGTCTAAAGGGGAACACAAACTGAAGGTGTTTCTGACCATTTCCTTTGGAGGGATCAAGATCTTCGATGAGAAGTCCGGGGTGAGTAGTAGCGGTAGCAATGTGTGTGTGTGTGTGTGTGTGTGTGTGTGTGTGTGTGTGTGTGTGTGTGTGTGTGTGTGTGTGTGTGTGTGTGTGTGTGTGTGTGTGTGTGTGTGTGTGTGTGTGTGTGTGTGTGTGTGTGTGTGTGTGTGTGTGTGTGTGTGTGTGTGTGTGTGTGTGTGTGTGTGTGTGTGTGTGTGTGTGTGTGTGTGTGTGTGTGTGTGTGTGTGTGTGTGTGTGTGTGTGTGTGTGTGTGTGTGTGTGTGTGTGTGTGTAGGTGTAGGTGTGTGTGTGTGTGTGTGTGTGTGTGTGTGTGTGTGTGTGTGTGTGCGTGTGTGCGTGTGTGCGTGCATGCATGCGTGTGTATGCATGTGTGTGCAGGTGTGTGTGGATCAGAGATGAAAGACATGATTTAAAACATGGTACCAAAAGGACAGTTTGGACAAGCTAAATTGACAACAATGTGAAAGTTGTATTCCACTGGCCTGGGATTAATTGATGGCTCGGAAAACAGTTTGGCTTGGAGGTACAGATATGGACAACAACACCCCAGCACCATGGGAGAAAGGTGATTGTAATATTGGGGTAACTTAAGTGTTGTGTAAATGGGCTCTTGTCTGCTCTCATACAGTAACGCTAACGTTCCTACTTTGTTCAGGATTCTACCCTTCAGTGCTCCTAGTCTACCATGCAGTGCTCCTAGTCTACCATTCAGTGCTCCTAGTCTACCCTTCAGTGCTCCTAGTCTACCCTTCAGTGCTCCTAGTCTACCCTTCAGTGCTCCTAGTCTACCATGCAGTGCTCCTAGTCTACCATGCAGTGCTCCTAGTCTACCATTCAGTGCCCCTAGTCTACCATGCAGTGCTCCTAGTCTACCATTCAGTGCTCCTAGTCTACCATTCAGTGCTCCTAGTCTACCATGCAGTGCTCCTAGTCTACCCTTCAGTGCTCCTAGTCTACCATGCAGTGCTCCTAGTCTACCCTTCAGTGCTCCTAGTCTACCCTTCAGTGCTCCTAGTCTACCCTTCAGTGCTCCTAGTCTACCCTTCAGTGCTCCTAGTCTACCATTCAGTGCTCCTAGTCTACCCTTCAGTGCTCCTAGTCTACCATTCAGTGCTCCTAGTCTACAATTCAGTGCTCCTAGTCTACCCTTCAGTGCTCCTAGTCTACCCTTCAGTGCTCCTAGTCTACCATTCAGTGCTCCTAGTCTACCATTCAGTGCTCCTAGTCTACCCTTCAGTGCTCCTAGTCTACCCTTCAGTGCTCCTAGTCTACCATTCAGTGCTCCTAGTCTACCCTTCAGTGCTCCTAGTCTACCATTCAGTGCTCCTAGTCTACCATTCAGTGCTCCTAGTCTACCCTTCAGTGCTCCTAGTCTACCCTTCAGTGCTCCTAGTCTACCATTCAGTGCTCCTAGTCTACCATTCAGTGCTCCTAGTCTACCCTTCAGTGCTCCTAGTCTACCCTTCAGTGCTCCTAGTCTACCATACAGTGCTCCTAGTCTACCATTCAGTGCTCCTAGTCTACCATTCAGTGCTCCTAGTCTACCATGCAGTGCTCCTAGTCTACCCTTCAGTGCTCCTAGTCTACCATTCAGTGCTCCTAGTCTACCCTTCAGTGCTCCTAGTCTACCCTTCAGTGCTCCTAGTCTACCCTTCAGTGCTCCTAGTCTACCATTCAGTGCTCCTAGTCTACCCTTCAGTGCTCCTAGTCTACCCTTCAGTGCTCCTAGTCTACCCTTCAGTGCTCCTAGTCTACCCTTCAGTGCTCCTAGTCTACCATTCAGTGCTCCTAGTCTACCCTTCAGTGCTCCTAGTCTACCATTCAGTGCTCCTAGTCTACCCTGCAGTGCTCCTAGTCTACCCTTCAGTGCTCCTAGTCTACCATGCAGTGCTCCTAGTCTACCATTCAGTGTACCTATAGGCCAAGTCAATAATAAGTACTAAAATGACTGAACTAAAATGAAGTCAGAATGGAGAAATACAGTATCGTCAGCAAAACAAAGATGAAGATGCTGATCAGCCAATCAGACCCCACCCTTTACAAAATGTTGGAGAAAACAAAGCATGCATGGCAAACAGTAACTGTTTACAAAGATGTGCAGGAAGAGCAGAAACGTTGATTTGAGGAATTCCTAGAAAGGGAAAAAGGGAGAACTGATGAGGAGAGACAGCAAAGTGAAAACCTGTTGTCAGAATGAAGACATTACGTCAGGAGAGCAAAGAGGAAGATGCCCCCCCCCTCACTCACACACACACACACACACACACACACACACACACACACACACACACACGCACGCACGCACGCACGCACGCACGCACGCACGCACGCACGCACGCACGTATGGGGGTTGAAACGTTTCAGGGTGCGCAGACCAAAACGCATGCAAACGCATGCGATCTGACATCAAACGTTTGACGCTCGCCTGTAATCTACATCGACTCAGAATGGACACACACGCGCACACACACTACACGCACACACACTACACGCGTCCGTTGGTTCGTATTTCTAGGTGTGCACGCGACTTGCGCAGACGCGTGCGTGTGCTGTGCGTGTGCTGTGCGTTACGCGTGTGTGTTCGCGACTTGCGCGTGCGTGTGATGTACGTTACACCTGACCTGACACTTAATAAAATAACTAGGCATGCGCAGGCGGGCGGGCGTGCGTGTGTCGTTCGCAGATTGCATTGCAAGCGATTTGACTTGCGCTGCGACAATACACACGCACGCACGCCCGCCTAGAAACGAATTGGAATATAAACAACGTTCCCCTAACATTCCACCAGGGGGCAAATTCATAATGTGTTCATATGTGTCAAATATATTTTCATTTCAAACCTTTATTTATACTCGTGAAAGCATTGAGGTTTCCCTCATTTACAGTGATGACGAGTTATATAGGCTGTGTTGTAATAATTCTGCCTCATGAACACTTTTTCACAAAATGAATTCCCTTCTATAACTAACGTTATTGTAAGCATTTCTGGTTGAAATAAAATTATACTTACTTATTTTATGATAAATTGCGAATTGTTTCATGTTGAGCTATAGATTCAAGACGATTTAGAAATGTTTCTCTCTTCATGTATTCATCCTCTTAGCAGTTAGTTGTTGTATTTGAGCTATATATTGTACCCATTCTGCAATCTGTTAACGTTTTCAATCAATCAATCACTCTTATATTGCTACAGTAATTAAGCTGCGGATTGATTGATTGATTGAAAATTGTATGAACAGATTACAGAATGGGTACAATACAGTACGGCTCAATACACATAATTGTTAAGGGGATGCAGAGAAAGAGTTTAGGTCTTGAATACGTACTTATAGTCAACCACTTTACATCTAGCTGACGCTTTTATCCAAAGCGACTTACAAGTTCTGTACAACAAGACAGCAGGAAGGGTACAACTCTATCAGCTGAGTAACAATGTTCATCAAAGTGTTGAGTGCTACAGTGTAGGTTAGTTTATTAGGACAAGTGCATGACAGTAAGGTTTGATTTTCTTTTCACCAGTCTGCATTGTTTCAAAATTGTTTAATTGATCTAATATGACAGCCTTTGAATCAGCCAGCATTCTCTGGGTGCAGGTGCACATACTTACGTTATAGTATTTGAGTGACATGGTTAAGTCTAGCTCAATGACTAACTACACAGGGATAGTGATTTAAACATGTAGATTGTGTACCAAAAATACAAGTTTTATTGTAGCCACAGGAGACAAGACATCCAATGCACTTAAATTAGACCATTATCATATCCAAGAACAAAAGACATTTAACATTTTAATATCCTAGCCATCAATAGAGTATGATCAGATCATTAATTGACATGTTCAAGTCTGATGTGTATCACATGTGGTTGATGAGCTCATCTTTTACTTAGTTTAGCCAAAGATACATACATGTATACACTCATCATACTAAACCCGATAACTAAGGCATAATAACAAATAAATTTGTAGAACAATTCATTTTTTTGTGAGCTACTGAGATGCTGGTTGTGTGTTGATTCTACTGGTCAAAAAAGTTAAATTTTTATTTGAAAACTGCTGCTCCGCTGAGAATCACGTTAGAAACTGTCCGCAATCAAGGTCCCACAGTAGACATCCTCTGTCTGTACAGCAGACTCTTCAAATGTGGTAGCTCCTACGTAGACACAAGGTGAATGAAAACTTTATTTAACAGATTGCAGAATGGGTACAATACAGTACGGCTCAATACACACAATTGTTAAGGGGATGCAGACCAGAGAAAGACGTTTGTCTTGTTTACATCAGGGTCCCCCATTTTCAATTCATAGTGACATACATGACATCAGGACATACAGGTATATAGTACCGTTACATTTGTGACATATACGATATGCAAATATACAGTAGGTCTACTGTTACCCATAAGAAAAAGAAAATGTCCTGTACCCATATACTGTGATTTACAGGTATTTTGGTAAATGGCTGTATTTATATAGCGCTTTTATCCAAAGCGCTTTACAATTTGTTTCTCACATCTTACCCATTCACTCACACATTCACACACCGACGGTGGAGGCAACCATGCAAGGTGCCAACCTGCTCATCAGTGTCTTGCTCAAGGACACTTCGACACGCTGCCCGGGAGGAGCGAGAATCAAACCGGGAACCTCCAGATTACCAGACGACTGCTCTACTCCCAAGCCACTGTCGCCCCCTATTATTAGGTCTATTTTATTATTAGGTATTTTTACTTTGGTCTCTATCACTATACATTTATAGTTAGTGTAATCAATCATTTGACCTGATGTACACTAGAATGTGCAGCATACCATTCTCTGACGTCTCACCCCTTTATGGATGAGGATTGTTGGCATATTTACCTGGGTCACAAAATAACCAACATAGCATGTTTACAAAAGAGGTGGATTATTCTGGTTGCAGAATGACAGCCCTCACTTTTTTCCTCATTCGAGTGACTAGTAGTGACACAACTGTCGGGTCTAGCTCGTATACTGCGTTGGACGGTGGACCACTAAACTAAATGTATCAGCAATAGTAATAATCATGGATTATCGTCATAGTTCTTGTAATCTTCAATCAAGTCAACTGTAAGTAATGCGACGTTATCTATAGCTAATGCTTGCATCACCATGGAGGTCTAAGGTAAATGTGTATCTCATGAACATACTTTTCCACTGCATATTGTAACCCTCGCTGTCTGCTTCTAGATGAAATATTTGTGTTATCTTTAAAAAACAGGTCTATTACCTGTGCGCCAATCGTGGGACCGCAAGTTTCTGCACTGGTTAAGCTTAGGCACTCTTTTGAAGTTGGTTAAGGTTAGAGTTTGTCTTAGAGCATGGCGATAGACGCCTGCCCTTGTCTCCAAGCGGTCTCCCTTTCTCTGTAGTATCCCCACCATGTTGTCATTGTGAAAGTCTGTGTTTGTCCATAAGAAAAAGAGAATTATGTATGTAAAGCACTTTGAGATATATAGGCGCTATATAAAATAAATCTATTATTATTATTATTATTATTATTATTATTATTATTATTATTATTATTATTATTATTATTATTATTATTATTATTATTATTATTATTATTATTATTATTATTATTATTATTATTATCTACCAGGCTACCTAAGCTGCTAGCACACATAGCCTACTGTGTACAGATGGTTTCAAACTGTATTTTAAATTAGAAAGCAAACAAAATAAATGGACAAGAGAAAAAATAAATCTCAATTTTGGTCAGTATTGTCATTTGGACAAGCAAAGCCATTACTTTAAGTTGCAGGCAAGAAAGACAAGTCTGTCCACTGTCTCTGGTTCTAAAGCTGCCCTGTTGCAATAAGTACATATTGATGGATGGATGGATGGAGCACTACAGCTTTCACTGGTTCTGAATTACTTACCGGATGTAACGGTTCTCATTAGCGAGACACAGAAGAGTGACTCTGAACTGCTTTTCACCATACATGCTGCAGAAGACATACACACATTATGTTAGGCAAACAGGATAATCATTTAGCCAATCGATCTACACTAGGTCAGATTAACACAATTAAATGTTACCCATAGATCCTGACAGAGTATACATATGATGGGGAGGGGACTGTACATTAGAAGGGGGTGGGTGGGAGAGAAATATACATAGGGTTGATTGAATGATTGAAAACTTTATTAACAGATTGCACAGTTGTACAGTTTTGCTTGTACAGTGTCTTGTAACTTGTTCTTGTACAGTGTGCCCCCACCCACCCCTCCTACCCCCCCCCCCCCCCCCCCCACCACCCAACCTCGTCCAATGTACAGTTTCTACGTCAAATGTATACTTTTTTTTCTGGACTCTTTTCGTATCACAAACAGTACTGTATGTGCAAATCTGGTATGTCATAAATGTATAGATGTAGCAGTACTGTCTATCTGTATGTCATGTATGTCATATATGTTACGATGAATTGAAAATGGGGGACCCTGAAGTAAACAAGACGAAAGTCTTTCTCTGGTCTGCATCCCCTTAACTATTGTATGTATTGAGCTGTACTGTACCCATTCTTATATAGTCAGGTCAGTCAACCAACAAACAAGATTCTCCTCTCTGGTAAACAAGAATACCTTGAAGACTCTTAACAGGAGCACTCGTTCAAGGGTACTACGACTATGCTTGCACCTCATGGTACCAAAGCACTTCAAAGGCCCTAAAAACAAGACTACAAACATCACAACAAACTGGTCAGACTACTGCTTGACCTTACTCCTAGAACCCACCTCACCCCTGCCCACTTTGACAACCTAGGATGGCTTAGAGTAGACGACAGAGTACAGCAACTTGCACTGGGCCTGGTCTACAAGATACACTACACCACGATAGCCATGTACATGTCGAAATACTTCCCAAAGGTCAGTGAATACCACGATCACAACACCAGAGGGAGTTCCACAAGTCATGTTCAACCCAGATTCGGCTCAAACAAGGGACTAAACACGTTTCGTAATTATGCAACATCAATGTGGAACGCCCTACCCACAGCCGTAAAAAAAAATGTGAATCCCTACCCACATTCAAAACCGCTCTCAAAGAGCACCTACGGGTGGCTGCAATTTGAAACTGGCCCGGTAAATGTCCAAACCCACCCACCCAACCCCCTCCAATGTACAGTTTCTTCGCCCTCGAATGTATATATATATTTTGTATGATCTCTCTCATAAACAGTACTGTATATTTGTATCTTGTATGTCATAAATGTCAGGATGAAACTGTACTGTATATCTGTATGTTATAAATGTCTTGATGAATTGAAAATGATGTAAACAAGACGAAAGTCTTCCTCTGGTCTGCATCCCCTTAACATTGTGTGTATTGAGCTGTACTGTACCCATTCTGCAATCTGTTAAACATTTTCAATCAATCAATCAAAGGATAATTATCAGGATAAGCAGGAGAGAACTGCTCGTTGTTCTGGACGTCTGGCCACCATCAACCTTCAATCAGAGACCTTCATGGCAGCTATTTAGCATCATTTTACAACCGCGTTATGTAGTTAAACATGCCTTGTGTTATTATGATGACTTACCCAGCCATACAATCACAATGTGCTGTGACAACTTCTCCATTTCGTTTTCGCCATGATCCACGTTTTCAGCGGTGTTGCACCAGAACGCTGAGAATGGTTCACCTAGTTGCAAGGTAGAAAATATTAGCTAACGTTTAGCCAGCTAACGCTTAGCGCATAGCCTGACGCCAGTGGTGTATCCATGTACATTAGAGTTGAAATAGCAATATACAGGGTTTGTACACCTTTTCCAAGGCAAAATGCAAGCACTTTTCAAGCATTTTCAAGGTGCATTTTCATGATTTTCCAGCATCTTATGCGGCTGTGGTAAATTAAATATTTACTCAAAATGATTATTTCACTTCTTCCATCACATTAAATCAGATGTTATTGTGCTAAACAACCAAAATTATGTAGACTTGGCATCATATATAACCTGGCTGAGCCGATCTGTTATGCAGTAACGTACTGTATATCTGTATGTCATAAATGTCATGATGAATTGAACATGGGGGACCCTGATGTAAACAAGACGAAAGTCTTTCTCTGGTCTGCATCCCCTTAACAATTGTGTGTATTGAGCCGTACTGTATTGTACCCATTCTGCAATCTGTTAATAAAGTTGTCAATCAATCAATCAATTAATCAACTCCACTGCAAGCTACTCCACTGGTTGCTCTGGCTCTCACTACACTGCTGGTTGTTGATGTGGATGTAGCTGTGCTGCTTGATGCATTGCTTGTCTGCTGGAAATAATCCACTAATGCAGGACCTGGATTTAGACGTGCTTTCATCAGAATTTGATGCTTCTTCCCTAAATAAAAAGGAGCAGCATGTTATAAATAAAACAAAGTGTTTTATTAATTTAATCTCACTGGTTGCACTTAACTTTAAGAGTGTTTATTGTTTAATGTTGACATCTAATGCCTATGAATTTTAGAGCCTAATGATGGCCTGGAATGAACTAACTACCTTAACATTATTATCCATGTAATTAACTGTAAAGTTCACGTTAGCTGTTAGATTGCATATTCCATAAATAAACATGCTAAAATTGGCCTGGCTCGTCACGTTTGATTGAAAACGTTATTAACAGATTGCAGAATGGGTACAATACAGTACGGCTCAATACACACAATTGTTAAATGGATGCAGACCAGAGAAAGACTTTCGTCTTGTTTACATCAGGGACCCCCATTTTCAATTCATCATAACATACACGACATACAGGTAGACAGAATACTGCGTTCCAACCTACAACTGCTCCACACCAGTTTCACACCAGTCTCCGTAAATGTTCCGTTATAAAAATAAAATACCATTTCAATACACAACAAGTTTTCGTGTTTTGAAATACATGAAAGGAAATTAGCTAACATTGATTTGCCTAACGTTAAGCTATGCTACATGCTACAACACTGCGGTGAAAAACAGAGTCCGGTAAACACGAGTTTGTAATTCCAATAGTGTATTCTGCCTGTTTGTAGCATCCCTGGGAGAGTGATGGATGGACTCCTTTACTGGTGTTTCATGAATGTTTATTTCAATTCACAACGGAAGAGCTGAAGTGAAAAGACAGAGAAAGACAAAGAAAAGATACTCAGATATATATATACATTATATACATTAGTGCCACATTCACATTGTTCAATAAGCTAACATAACACTTGACACAAATGGCTTCCAATAACAGTGACATAGCCAATACATTAAATGAATACAAATATAAAGTAAACAGCCCATATCAATAAATAGGACAAATAGACATCCCAGTACCTTGTCCTCTCTCTCTCCAACAGGGGCTTAACCATAACCCACATGAAAGTCTTCTTTTCCAGATCTACAATCAAAACAAAAACTCTTAAAATGCTGGTACACTGGACCTTATTAAATGTGTAGACAAGCTAGCAATTTGCAATGACCAAGTTAGCTAGAAAACAACGTATTTTCACAGTAGCAGGAATAACTTTAAGTTGTCAAAACACAAACAAAAGTGAATTCAAGCCAACATTAAAACCATAGAAAGTGCACAGCAGTTACCTTGTAGACCATTTCCATATAACAAAAGAATAAAGAAGATATTCACGGAGAACTCTCTTTCCTTGTAGCCGTAATCTAACGTTCATTTGGACCATCAAGCTGAGCTCATGCTTGCGGTATCTGCTTCCGGTTAGCTACTTCCGGTTTGGCGGTGCTTCAAAATAAAGGTTCCCTATCACACACAAGCTGAATGACGCTACCTGGAGGGTCGTTTACACTGTTACTTGACTATTTCGATTATTGAAGTGGTATTTTTATAACAAACATTTACGGAGACAGGTGGCGAGCCAGGCCGATACACGTTAATAACACCCATGGCTCAGTGGCTCACCTTTCAACGTGGCTCGAACGTGCAGACTCCCACATAGTAAAAATCCTTTCTGCATATTTTGCACACGGCTACTCGAGGATGTTCTCCTCTTTTTAACCATGAATTATATTTGATATCTCCGAACCAGAGCTCATTAAAACGGCAGCCTCCCGGCATTTTGACCACACACACGCGCGCTGTTCTCAGATGGCACAGGTAAAAACACTACGGGTCGAGCCGAGCCACATTTCATTTTGCGTGAAAGGCGAAAGCAAAAATAGGCTCGAGAGTCGCTCCGACTTATTTTATTTCTTTGTCTAAAAACCTAACTATTCAGTCAGATAGCGATTTATTATTAAAGTATAAAGTGCAATTACAATTTCAATAACTTTCCAGCACTTTATACACAATTCAAGCACATTTAAAACCTTGAAAACAGCACATTGAAATACAAGCATTTAAGGATTTCCAGCACCCGTACGAACCCTGAATATAAAAGAGTGATTCTCAAGTAGATTTACTCACCCGCGCAAAAACAAGACGACAGTCATTCAATGCTGCTTTCGATCCAGATATCTATGGTTGACCCAACCACACACCAAATAGTTATAAGCCTCCATTGGCTAGCCGTGTAGTAGTAGGTCTGTCTGGAGGACGAGGTAATTTGTTATGTCAATCGCCTCAACGCCAGGCAAATCGGTCAAGACGCGAGAAAAATCGATTTTCCTCAGCATGTACGGATCATATCCAATATGTTTTGAGATTTTCTGATGATACCTAGTGCGTGTAGCCGTGTAGGTAGGCTCGTCCAACGTTTTTGCGTATTGACTTTCCATTGTTTTGAATCACTGTTCGGGACTTGACTTCCTGCCCCCGGCGAGTTTCGCGCGTCATCAAAATCACGTGACTGCAATCACGTGACTGCAATCAAGCTAGCACACACGCGCGTGCAGTACACACGCGTGCAAACACGTGCAACCATACACACGCGTGCAAACACGTGCACACATACACACGCGTGCAAACACGTGCAACCATACACACGCGTGCAAACACGTGCACACATACACACGCGTGCAAACACGTGCAACCATACACACGCGTGCAAACACGTGCACACATACACACGCGTGCAAACACGTGCAACCATACACACGTGTGCAAACACGTGCAACCATACACACGCGTGCAAACACATGCACACATACACACGCGTGCCCACGCATGCACACATACACACGCGTGCACACACTTTTTTTTTTTTTTTTTTTTTTTATAAAAAAGAAATTACTGCAAAAACGAATCTGTGAGACGGGATATGGTCGATGACAGATTACTTAATTCAGGGTTTAACATGATTTGTTGAGCTTCCTCTGGTGTTGTGGTCGTGGTATTCACTGACCTTTGTGAAGTATTTTGACATGTACATGGGTACCTTAGTCATATAGTGTATCTTGTAGACCAGGCCCATTGCAAGTTGCTGTACTCTGTCGTCTACTCTAAGCCATCCTAGGTTGTCAAAGTGTGCAGGGGTGAGGTGGGTTCTAGGGGTAAGGTCAAGTAGTAGTCTGACTAGTTTGTTTTGTGATATTTGTAATCTTGTTTTTAGCGCCTTTGAGGTGCTTTGGTACCATGAGGTGCAAGCATAGTCGTAGTACCCTTGAATGAGTGCTCCTGCCAGAGTATTCAGGGTATTCTTGTTTACCAGAGAGGAGATCCGGTACAAGAATCTAGTTCGTTGGTTGACTTTTTTTAATGCTATGTAAATACATGTTCACAACAAAGAAATGTATTTTGTTTTTAATTCTAAACGAATATGTATATTTCCCCCATGGGCTACAGGTCATATGTATTGTCATTTCACTTCTACATACATGCTATATAAATAGCCTATTGTTCAATTATGTATTGAATGATTATGCAAGCATTTGAGAGTAGCCACACCATTATACCCCAGCAAAATTATCAAAGGATTAATACTTTTTACGTGGACTTTTGGTACAGGATGGAAAGGGAATTCATCAAGGGCCCATCTAGCTGGATTTTGACAGTTGCTCACATAAAGAAAGGCTGCACCAAGTTCCTGTATTTTAAAATGTAAGGCTGCAATTCGAAACTGGCCACCGTAAATGTCCAAACCCCCCACCCCCACCCCCTCCTAATAGACAGTCTCCTCCCCACCGCATGTATATATTCTCTCCCCGCCGTATATGTATATTTCTCTCCCACCCACCCACCCCCTCCTAATGTACAGTCCCCTCCCCATCTATACTCTGTCAGGATCTATGAGTAACAGTACTGTATATTTGAATACCTTATATGTCACAAATGTATCAGTACTAAATACCTATATGTTTTTTTTTCCTTTACCCACTTTCATCTCTGGTGTGTGTGTGTGTATATATGTGTGTTGTTTGTGCGCAAATGTGTGTGCGTGCGTGCGTGCGTGTGTGTGTGTGCGTGTAGCCTCCGTTAATGAGCCGTCTCCATGAGGGGGGGGGGGCCCTGGGGAAATCAGGAAGCCCTAATTGAAAACTCAGAGAACAAGGTCTCTGTAGATGAGAGAACATGGCTGCCCTATTGTCTGCATCTCTAAAAACAGGGACAACACTTTTACATTATTCCCTCAGATTAGGCCTTCTCCATCTTACATGGCTGCTTTTCAGGCTGACTGATTGCGGTTCTGTCTGGCTTTGGTGTCTTGTCTTCTTTTTTTCGGGGGGGGCGTTCATGTCCTCTTTTTGTTAGTCAGCTTTTATTGTTTTGTTTTGATTTGTTTGTGTCTTTTTGTCCATCCGTCTTCTCGCTGTATCATATTGCATATTAACTACACATTGTGGCCAAGATAAAAAGAAGTTAATGAGTTAATTACAACAGTATAGTAATGAAAACATTTTGTCACAAACAATAGCCCAAATCACAAAATCGTCTAAATCGAAAATACTTTCTATCTTACTGATATTGGGATTCTTCCTCCTACCCTTTAGCAGCTCATCTTAGGCATTAAGAAGCCCAGAGAGAGGGCTGAGTGATACAGCAGGGTTCTGTTAGCTTCTGTATTTATTTGTGGTTCATTTGCATGGCATCATGATGACATTTCTCATGGGTGAATGTTATATCTGTCATATTTCACGCCATATCGCTCCAAATGAGACGTGTAGAATATATCCCGAAGCACATTGCAGATTTCCTAGCAGATCAGGGAAGCCTATAATGTACTGTAGTTTGGCCCTGACTCACTAAGGGTTTGTGCTGTGTATGTCACATGCTACACCTCTAGTAAGGACAAAGTAATGGTATTCACTGAGTGGAGTGTGTCAGCTGATAGCAGGTGGAGCCTAGGTGTCCGATTTCTGCGACTAGCTGCCAGCTGCCTACCGTATGGCAAACTATTTGCAAGATATGAGCGGGATGAGATACGAAAACGGGGCGGGACTTAAGTGTAAAGGGTGGTGCGATTTTCATAGATTCTAAGAGTGTGTGTGACCTAGCTCAACCCCACTAATAATAGAATGGCAGTATGTTCGATAATAGTATATGCTATACATGGTATACTTAAGCAATCACTGACAGGCCATGGTATATGTTTATTATTGTTAGTTATTGTGATATAATAACCATATGCAACAGCCTGAAGTGAGCTATTGCTTTTTTGTAGTCGATGGCAATATGAAAGTAAGACACACTTTAATAGTTTTTATTTGTAAATAATAATGTTCAAAATAAAAAAATAGGCCCTCCTGGCTGCCTGCACTGCAAGGTTGCCATGCAACATACACACTAGATGGCATTCTTTTTTCCATCATTATATTGATTTCATTATTTGGCTATTTATTTACATTAATTTGTATGTTGTAATTTATTGTGCACCCACTGAAAAACTGTGTGTCACACTCCACCAAAGTGTCTTTCTACAGGGCTCTCTGACACAGAGACACAGGCAGAGAGGGTATGAACAGCAGACCAGTTTATTGAAGAGGTGGCAAGATGGTACAAGCCAGAGCAGATGGAAACCTCATGACAGAAGCTCTGCTCAGTGTGTGTGAGGATGGCAGGTTTAACCTGTGGACACTGATTACCTCAATGTGCAACAGGTGCGCAGCTACACCTGCTCCCAGGTCTGATTAGCTTGACGCAGGGCAGGTGCAGCTGCTTAAACCATCCATCCCCACACCACAGTAACAGTAGGCTAACGCCCCCCCCCCCCCCCCCCCCCCCCTCAGACACGGAGTGATACTGCACTTGTGAAAAGGAATTAGAATCATATGGGTATATGCTCATTATACCACGGCTATGAACCAATCAGATGATTAAGCAATAGCTCACGACAGGCCATGGTATATATGGTTATTATATCACAGCTAAGGGGCATAGTTAGCTGTGATATAATAATCATATACCATGGCCTGTCGTGAGCTATTGCT
Source organism: Notolepis coatsorum (assembly GCF_963971535.1). Lineage (NCBI taxonomy): Eukaryota > Metazoa > Chordata > Actinopteri > Aulopiformes > Paralepididae > Notolepis > Notolepis coatsorum. The sequence continues at coordinate 129,147 of NW_028170770.1, read as the reverse complement.
TTTATAAAACGGTTACCAAGTAGTCTATGACAATATGAAAGTAAGACACACTTAAATTTAAATCGTTTTTATTTGTAAATTATAATAGATAAAATAGGCCCTCCTGGCTGCCTGCACTGCGAGGCGGTTGCTATGCAGCACACACACACAAACAACTAGCTGGCATTATTTTTTTCATAGTCGGGCAGATATGCCAACTATTTACCAAGGCTTAATGTACGTCCTAGAACCATTATTATAGAGTTATAATACTTTTTTCAGGCGAGCATGTAACCATTTAGATTCCCAATATGTGGTCAGTTTGTCCTAATAACTCCTTTTTGGAAATTTGCTCCAACGTTTTTGGAGAGTACGCGGCTGCAACAGGATTGACGCATGCGCAGTTTAATTGGGAATCCCCGCTCAACGTGAGGTTTAACTATCGTAAACTGATCGTCCTGCTATATTCTTTTATCTGTCATTTATCAGTCTCCCCAATTAGTAGCTAGATTAAAACGTTTAGTAGTGGAAATAACAACAATCAAATAAAATCATGACTTAATCCGTCTGATTCAGATGACGCTATCAGCCATTTTGAGTCTCTCTTGGGCATTATTGTGTGTCATGATGCAAGGGTTTCCCTTCTCGATGGCACCAAGAGGATTCCTCCTTTTAACTGGGCAGGTGTCAGCCCCAGTCTCCTCTGTAGACCAGATTGTCTCATTTAACAAGGCATGGAGTGATACTGACTTGTGAAAAGGAATTAGAATCATAGATGTTGGTATACGCTCATTATACCATGGCTATGAACCAATCAGATAGCTTGATTTGAGCTACCCATTTTATAAATAGTAGTAGCACACTGCGCCAGAGTCCGTGCAGTGTTTAGTAATTAATAGTCAAAAGCAATCAACAGATTAATACTAGGGCTGTCAGTTTATCGCGTTAATTAGATTAATTAATTACACAGCAAATTATCGCGTTATGAAAATTAACTCAAAATTAATTACAAAAAAAAGTTTTTTTTTTTTTTTTATAATATTTTTTTTGTATCTCATTCATTCCATAAGAATGTAGAATACACATATACAGATTTTTTTTTAATATGGTCCATTTGCATGTTCTTGGTATCTGATTCTAGGGACATCTATGAATCTCAGGGAATGTATTCCCAGTGTCAGAAATACTGTGGGCTAGATCCACAAAGAATGGATTGCACAGTGCAAGTTGCACCCTTACTTACAATTCATTATGAATTGAAAATGGGGGACCCTGATGTAAACAAGACAAAAGTCTTTCTCTGATCTGCATCCCCTTAACAATTGTGTGTATTGAGCCGTACTGTATTGTACCCATTCTGCAATCTGTTAATAACATTTTCATTCAATCACTCAATCTGTGCTGTGATTGATTGAATGAAAATTTTATTTTGAGTAAATTGTAATGAACCAAATGAGAATATCAATATTTTTTTTGTTATCTTTGACTGTGAATAACACCATGCTCAAATTGACCAGACCTGAAAAATCTAAGCAAATTAATAGATGGAAGATGATTAAACAGAAGGTTTTGTAGATACAGTACTGAATTCTGCCATCCGGACACATGCAATTTGAAATATGATTATAGAATATAGAATATCAGGCATAAAATGGTTATGCGATTAAAATGCGATTAATTAGATTAATTAATTACAAATCCTGTAATTAATTAGATAAATTTTTTTAATCGCCTGACAGCACTAATTAATACATAATGCAACATCCATATCAGTAGTACCGTCCTGTGTGTTCCACAGTCGTTTCCACATCTGTCTGGCATTTTAATGTTATTACATTTCAACGCTTTCACCTGTCAAACTCAACTAAGTAAGCAGTACGAGCTCCCAGGCACGCACATCCTGTCTGTTCCTCTGGCTCTCTGTCTGGCTGGCTGTCAGTATGGGCTGGTCTGAACGGGGATGTTTGGTCTGTTTTGGATGCAGTATGAGGCTTACAGCTCTGCACCTGGCTTTAGTGGCTGAAGTGGTAAACCAGAGATTTACACCTCACTGGCAGCTGGATGCCACTGCCACTATGAGTGTGTGTGTGTGAGTGTGTGTGTGTGTGTGTGTGTGTTGTGTGTGTGTGTGTGTGTGTGTGTGTGTGTGTGTGTGTGTGTGTGTGTGTGTGTGTGTGTGTGTGTGTGTGTGTGTGTGTGTGTGTGTGTGTGTGTGTGTGTGTGTGTGTGTGTGTGTGTGTGTGTGTGTGTGTGTGTGTGTGTGTGTGTGTGTGTGTGTGTGTGTGTGTTTGTGTGTGCATGTAACATGCGCAAATGTGTGCTTGAGAGAGAATATGTTTGTGTGTGTGTTTGTGCATTTGTGTGTGCATGTAACAAACATGCGCAAAAGTGTGCTTGTTTGTGTGTGTGTGTGTGTTTGTGTGTGTGTGTGTGTGTGTTTGTGTGTGTGTGTGTGTGTGTGTGTGTGTGTGTGTGTGTGTGTGTGTGTGTGTGTGTGTGTGTGTGTGTGTGTGTGTGTGTGTGTGTGTGTGTGTGTGTGTGTGTGTGTGTGTGTGTGTGTGTGTGTGTGTGTGTGTGTGTGTGTGTGTGTGTGTGTGTGTGTGTGCGTGCGTGTGTCTATTACTGTCTCTCCAGCAGTAATTCAGAGTGGGGGGGTATTAGGAGGGCAGGACACAGTAGCCAGTAGCCTCCCACACAGCAGCCATATTGCTGCAACAAACATCCAATCCCTCATCCCTCCTTTTTATATCCCTCATATCTCCTCTCACCCCCCCCCCTCGATACTCTAACCCTGACAGTACGAGAGAGAGAGAGAGAGAGAGAGAGAGAGAGAGAGAGAGATAGGGAGAGAGAGAGGGAGTGAGAGAGAGAGAGAGATAGAGAGAGAGAGAGAGAGAGAGAGAGAGAGAGAGAGAGAGAGAGAGAGAGAGAGAGAGAGAGAGAGAGAGAGAGAGAGAGAGTGGGAGGGAGGGAGAGAGAGAGGTGATGAAGAGAGAGATTAATAGAAAGAGACAGGGATGAGCAGAGAGGATGAAAGATAGAGACATATTCTCCCTATTGCCTCTAACTTTTTCTTATTTGAATCTAATTATATGTACATATTCACACATAATATTGACACAAAAAGATATACAGGCAGACAAACAGAGAGAGAAAGGGAGATAGATACAGACACATATAAAGATAGAGATAAATATAGAGAAAGAGGGAATAAAAAAGAGAGTGAGAGAGAGAGAATGAGAGAGAACGAGAGAGAGAGAGATTATTTTGATTTTAGAAAAAACATTATTTACATAATTCTCATTACAATGTGTGTGTCAATACAATTAAATAACTACACATTATATCGGACAACATGTGTCCCCATCATACTTAAAACACATGAGATCTCACGTAAAAAAGTGCTAAAATAACAACTGTTCTTCTGCAACACAACACAAAACTTCATTGAAGCTCCACCCAAACAAAAATGTGTCCATATTTCATTCAACACATCAGCAAGAACAACATATGAGCAACCCAAGATGGGTCCCGTCAGTCCAGTTTTGTCCATTTTGATACCCAGTGCATGGAACAGATCCCCCTCATCAGGACCCTCCGTTCACTGAAATAGTCCTGCAACATGTCTTGTTCCCCGATGCTCCTGCTTCAGTCCAATCGTTCAAACAGTCTCTGTTGTGACGGGCTGTCCTCAGCCCCAGTAAAGAAGCCTCTTCCTCTGTGTGGTGAATTCCTGGCCCGGCTACATCCACTACATGCTTCAGTTTCACTGTCCCAACTGAGTGCAGACGCTGTCCAAGCCCAGGTCTACTACCGTCCTGAATGTCCAGCCGGGCTCCATACATCAGAGGCTCCTCCATAAGCCAGAACATACTTTCCAACTCCAGTGTGTTCCATCTAAATAAAACCCATTCTCTAAAAAATGCACACACAAGTGCACATTTACAGTTAGTTAAAAACAGAGACGTTAAAGGGTCAATATTGAGCGTGGAAACCTTGATATCACTCATAATATCCAAAAGGAGTGCACAACAGATAAAAAAAAACACAGGATCTGTCCTAAACTACTTGGATTCTGGTTTCCCTTCATTGTCTGTTTTATTGAGCTTTTGTACAATTTTCCTCAGTCTAAAAATTTCCTGGGAAGTGTACCCCCCATTGTTCTTCATTCTCATTTGAGTTCTTGCTGAAATAATAAACATCTCCTTATCTTCAAAGTAATCTCCAACTTTGACATTCTTCATGTTTTTGTTGTGTGCAGGAACTTTTGTATCTGCCTGACTGCATAACGTTTTCTCTGTTGCGAATCTGCTCTGCGCTGCCAAGACTGTGCGTCTCTCACCCCTCCCTCCTCTGTACCTGCGCTGCCCGCAGCTCTGCGTTCCTCCTGTGGCTGAGGTTGTGCGTCTCTTGCGTCTCTCGCCTCTCCCCTCGGAGAATCGCGCACTATATGTCCTTCCTCTCCACACTCTCCACACTTTTAGTTTCCAGAGTTCACAAAAACCACATAATCAAAATCATCAACTCTTAATTTGAAAACAAAATCAAGCTCTTCTCCGCTGTTCTTGAGAATCATTAAAACCTGGCGTCTATGTGAGACAACATGCTTCAATAGCGGAGATTTACATCCCGATGACATTTTCCTTATCAGGGAAATTATCCTCCCATGTCGTGCAAGTTGACTTATTAATAGTTTGTCACTTATGAACGGTGGAATGTTAGATATGTTAATCCTTCTGCCTGGTGTGGAGAAAGGCGTCACGGTAATGAACGCATCATCGATACTAATTCCGGATTCTACCACCGCGTTCACCTTCTCCACACAGTCCAGAAAAATCACAACACTACCGTTCATTTTCGCAGCAGATTTAACACTGTTGTGCCCAACAATGTCAGCTACTTCCAAGCTGCAGTCCTCTACGGACACATTAGGAGCAGATATTCTAACACCATGCTTTCTAAATGATTGTGGACTTCAGGAGGTCGGGGGTCAAGGACTACAGCCCCCTCAGCATCGACGGGGCACCGGTTGAGAGAGTCAACAGCTTTAAGTACCTCGGAGCCTACATATCCGAGGACTTAACATGGACCACACACATTGACAGTGTTGTGAAGAAGGCACGACAACGCCTCTACTTCCTCAGGCGCCTAAGGAAGTTCCAAGTCAGTCAGAAGATCCTTAAGAACTTCTACTCATGTACAATAGAGAGCATCTTGACCGGCAACATCACCTCCTGGTTTGGGAATAGCACTGCACAAGACCGAAGCAGACTACAAAGAGTGACACGTTCAGCCGAACGCACAATTGGAGGGGGGCTCCCCACCCTCCAGAACATTTACAACAAGCGTTGCAAGGGCAAGGCTAAGAGAATCATTAAAGACTCCAGTCACCCGAACAACTGCCTCTTTGAACTGCTGCGGTCAGGCAAGCGATACCGGAGTCTCAAGGCGAGCACAGAAAGACTCAGAAGAAGCTTCTATCCCCAGGCCATCAGGCTGCTAAACGAACAATGAATGAACACTACACAACAACAACCACCAAACGCACATAGCACACACATCCACACGCACACACTCACTTAAACAAACACACTGTAGCACCCACTCCACACACTTTATAGCACACACCCACTTTAAACAAACACACTGTAGCACCCACTCCCCACACTTTATATTTATTGATGAAGGATTGCACTACAACTCGTACACCTTACTGTAAATTGTACCTAAATTGTACCTCATCCCATTTCTGCTTTGCACTAGATAGTACTGTACATTAGTACACTGCATAGTATTGTATATTATATGGTAACTCAGAACATTGTACATATGTCTATACCGAACACTGTGACCTCTTTTTCTTCTTCTAAATTACATGTATACTATGTTTGATACTATCTTGTCTAGCACAGTCTCTGGAGCGTAACAGTAAGAAGCATTTTGTATGAAAGTATTCTGTACTTCTGTATGACAACTATTAAAGAAACTTGAAACTCTACAGAGTCTGGCAAAATCCATACTGGCCTATCACGCCAACCAGCAGCACCAACTGGCTGACTGCCGAACAAACAAACTCCCCACTTAACCCTGTACACACCAAACACACAGAAAACTAACACTACACTATAATTACAATATTTTATAAATACATTTTCCTAAATAGATAGATAAAGATAGAAAAACTCACACTACTTTCATGCACCTCCAATCGCTGCATGCACTGAGAGAGAGAGAGAGAGAGAGAGAGAGAGAGAGAGAGAGAGAGAGAGAGAGAGAGAGGGAGGGAGAGAGAGAGAGGTGATGAAGAGAGAGATTAATAGAAAGAGACAGGGATGAGCAGAGAGGATGAAAGATAGAGACATATTCTCCCTATTGCCTCTAACTTTTTCTTATTTGAATCTAATTATATGTACATATTCACACATAATATTGACACAAAAAGATATACAGGCAGACAAACAGAGAGAGAAAGGGAGATAGATACAGACACATATAAAGATAGAGATAAATATAGAGAAAGAGGGAAATAAAAAAAGAGAGTGAGAGAGAGAGAATGAGAGAGAACGAGAGAGAGAGAGATTATTTTGATTTTAGAAAAAACATTTATTTACATAATTCTCATTACAATGTGTGTGTCAATACAATTAAATAACTACACATTATATCGGACAACATGTGTCCCCATCATACTTAAAACCACATGAGATCTCACGTAAAAAAAAGTGCTAAAATACAACTGTTCTTCTGCAACACAACACAAAACTTCATTGAAGCTCCACCCAAACAAAAATGTGTAAATATTTCCATTCAACACATATATCTCAGCAAGAACAACATATGAGCAACCCAAGATGGGTCCCGTCAGTCCAGTTTTGTCCATTTTGATACCCAGTGCATGGAACAGATCCCCCTCATCAGGACCCTCCGTTCCACTGAAATAGTCCTGCAACATGTCTTGTTCCCCGATGCTCCGTGCTTCAGTCCAATCGTTCAAACAGTCTCTGTTGTGACGGGCTGTCCTCAGCCCCAGTAAAGAAGCCTCTTCCTCTGTGTGGTGAATTCCTGGCCCGGCTGCATCCACTACATGTTTCAGTTTCACTGTCCCAACTGAGTGCAGACGCTGTCCAAGCCCAGGTCTACTACCGTCCTGAATGTCCAGCCGGACTCCATACATCAGAGGCTCCTCCATAAGCCAGAACATACTTTCCAATCCAGTGTGTTCCATCTAAATAAAACCCATTCTCTAAAAAATGCACACACAAGTGCACATTTACAGTTAGTTAAAAACAGAGACGTTAAAGGGTCAATATTGAGCGTGGAAACCTTGATATCACTCATAATCTCAAAAAGGAGTGCACAACAGATAAAAAAAAAACACAGGATCTGTCCTAAACTACTTGGATTCTGGTTTCCCTTCATTGTCTGTTTTATTGAGCTTTTGTACAATTTTCCTCAGTCTAAAAACTTCCTGGGAGTGTACCCCCCATTGTTCCTCATTCTCATTTGAGTTCTTGCTGAAATAATAAACATCTCCTTATCTTCAAAGTAATCTCCAACTTTGACATTCTTCATGTTTTTTGTTGTGTGCAGGAACTTTTGTATCTGCCTGACTGCATAACATTTTTCTCTGTTGCGAATCTGCTCTGCGCTGCCAAGACTGTGCGTCTCTCACCCCTCCCTCCTCTGTACCTGCGCTGCCCGCAGCTCTGCGTTCCTCCTGCGTCTCTCGCCTCTCCCCTCAGAGAATCGCGCACTATATGTCCTTCCTCTCCACACTCTCCACACTTTTAGTTTCCAGAGTTCACAAAAACCACATAATCAAAATCATCAACTCTTAATTTGAAAACCAAATCAAGCTCTTCTCCGCTGTTCTTGAGAATCATTAAAACCTGGCGTTTATGTGAGACAACATGCTTCAATAGCGGAGATTTACATCCCGATGACATTTTCCTTATCAGGGAAATTATCCTCCCATGTCGTGCAAGTTGACTTATTAATAGTTCGTCACTTATGAACGGTGGAATGTTAGATATGTTAATCCTTCTGCCTGGTGTGGAGAGAGGCGTCACGGTAATGAACGCATCATCGATACTAATTCCGGATTCTACCACCGCGTTCACCTTCTCCACACAGTCCAGAAAAATCACAACACTACCGTTCATTTTCGCAGCAGATTTAACACTGTTGTGCCCAACAACGTCAGCTACTTCCAAGCTGCAGTCCTCTACGGACACAGATATTCTAACACCATGCTTTCTACAGAGTCTGGCAAAATCCATACTGGCCTATCACGCCAACCAGCAGCACCAACTGGCTGACTGCCGAACAAACAAACTCCCCACTTAACCCTGTACACACCAAACACACAGCAAACTAACACTACACTATAATTACAATATTTTATAAATAAATTTACTAAATAGATAGATAAAGATAGAAAAACTCACACTACTTTCACGCACCTCCAATCTCTGCATGCACTGAGAGAGAGAGAGAGAGAGAGAGAGAGAGAGAGAGAGAGAGAGAGAGAGAGAGAGAGAGAGAGAGAGAGGAGAGAGGTGAGAGTGAGAGGCATAATGATATTTTATTTTATAGAGAGTCAGTGGGCATATGTTAAAATGTCTCTACAGGATAGATATAGGGAGAGAGGGGGGGAGAGGGGGGGGGGGGGGGATAGGGGGGGGAACCAGACAGACAGACAGACAGACAGACAGACAGACAGACAGACAGACAGACAGACAGACAGACAGACAGACAGACAGACAGACAGACAGACAGACAGAGAGAGAGAGAGAGAGAGAGAGAGAGAGAGAGAGAGAGAGAGAGAGAGAGAGAGAGAGAGAGAGATACAGAGAGAGACAGAGAGAGACAGAGAGAGACAGAGAGAGACAGAGAGAGAATGAGTCTGCTGAGGTTCAGGGATCTTGACAGTCTCATTCCCCTCCCGTGCATCAGTCAGGCAGACAGCCGGGTGGATGGATGAATGTATGGATGAACGGATGGATGGATGGCCTCTCTGACGGAGGAGGGAAGGTCGCGGAGGATGGCGGGAGCTGGTGCTTGAGATGGAGGGGGGGGGGGGGGGTACATTAATCTCACAGAGGGCAGGGTGGTGTGTGCCCCCCCTCTCTCCTCAGCTCCAAGAACCAAGCTCCCTTCCACACACACACACGCAAGTACACTAAGGCAAATGCACGGACACATATACACACGCATGCATGCACTCTCACACACACACACACACACACACACACACACACACACACACACACACACACACACACACACACACACACACACACATGCACACACAAACAGTAACCCCTCCTCTCCTGCAGCCCTTCCCTTTCCTGTCAGCTTGGTCAGAGCCACAGCACCACGCCAGGTCAGGAACTCACCACCGTGAAGGACTGAGTTCCCTGCTTCCTGTTAAACCCAGCCTCTCTCAGATCAGCCCAGGCTACAGGAAGGGCTGCAACACAATGTATACATCATTGTAGTCTGACTAACAGGATGTTGACCGCATATAAGCCTCCCATTGGCCAAGTATTTCAGTCAGAATTCTCCTCCCCTTCTGCTTACCGCTTACCGAAAATCGATGATGGAAAACACTTTTGACATTTCTCCCCCAACGTGATTCTGTGAGGTGCATTTAGGGCTTAGATGATTGTGATTGGTTTGAGAAATAAAAATCAACCCAGAACGATTCTACCCCCACCTAGCGTGTAATGATAATGCATTCTGCCAGACCTTTCTCACGGTGTGAAGATAGGTCTGGTAATGCAAGAATAACATCACTAAGCCCGGTTAGAAAGAGCAACACGATGGATGGAGCCCAGACTTGTGTCGTATTAAATATGGAACGGCGTGAAATATAGATCAGCCAGTGAAATATGAATCGTTGCCAAGGTAACACAATATGGTTAGGAAATCAACAGTATGTACTACCGTTTTAACAGTTTCAATATTACAAGCCTTAACATTACAGCCTACCCTATCTGTATCTTACTGTATCTGGTTTGTACCCTATATGTATCTTACTGTATCTGTATCTTACTCTATCTGTATCTTACTCTATCTGTATCTTACTGTATCTGTATCTTACTGTATCGGTATCTTACTGTAACTGTATCTTACTGTATCTGTATCTTACTGTATCTTTATCTTATTGTATCTGTATCTTACTGTATCGGTATCTTACTGTAACTGTATCTTACTGTATCTGTATCTTACTGTATCTTTATCTTATTTTATCTGTATCTTACTGTATCTGGTTCTTACCCTATATGTATCTTACTGTATCTGTATCTTACTGTATCTGTATCTTACTGTATCTGTATCTTACTGTATCTGTATCTTACTGTATCTGGTTTGTACCCTATATGTATCTTACTGTATCTGTATCTTACTGTAACTGTATCTTACTGTATCTGTATCTTACTGTATCTTTATCTTATTGTATCTGTATCTTACTGTATCGGTATCTTACTCTATCTGTATCTTACTGTAGTGCTATCTTACTGTAACTGTATATTACTGTATCTGTATCTTACTGTAACTGTATCTTACTGTATCTGTATCTTACTGTATCTGTATCTTACTGTATCTGTATCTTACTGTAACTGTATCTTACTGTATCTGTATCTTACTGTATCTGTATCTTACTGTAGTGGTATCTTACTGTATCTGTATCTTATTGTATCTGTATCTTACTCTATCTGTATCTTACTGTATCTGTATCTTACTGTAACTGTATCTTACTGTATCTGTATCTTACTGTAGTGGTATCTTACTGTAACTGTATCTTACTGTAACTGTATCTTACTGTATCTGTATCTTACTGTATCTGTATCTTACTGTATCTGTATCTAATTGTATCTGTATTACTGTATATTTATCTTATTGTATCTGTATCTTACTGTATCTGGTTCTTACTGTATCTGTATCTTACTGTATCGGTATCTTACTGTAACTGTATATTACTGTATCTGTATCTTACTGTATCTGTATCTTACTGTATATTTATCTTATTGTATCTGTATCTTACTGTATCTGTATCTTACTGTATCTGTATCTTACTGTAGTGGTATCTTACTGTATCTTACAGTATCTGTATCTTACTGTATCTGTATCTTACTGTAGTGGTATCTTACTGTAACTGTATCTTACTGTATCTGTATCTTACTGTAACTGTATCTTACTGTAACTGTATCTTACTGTATCTGTATCTTACTGTATCTGTATCTTACTGTAACTGTATCTTACTGTATCTGTATCTTACTGTATCTGCATCTTACTCTATCTGTATCTTACTGTATCTGTATCTTACTGTATCTGTATCTTACTGTATCTGTATCTTACTGTAGTGGTATCTTACTGTAACTGTATCTTACTGTATCTGTATCTTACTGTAACTGTATCTTACTGTATCTGTATCTTACTGTATCTGTATTACTGTATCTTTATCTTACTGTATCAGTATCTTATTGTATCTTTATCTTACTGTATCTTTATCTTATTGTATCTGTATCTCACTGTAACTGTATCTTACTGTATCTGTATCTTACTGTATCTTTATCTTATTGTATCTGTATCTTATTGTATCTTTATCTTACTGTATCTTTATCTTATTGTATCTGTATCTTACTGTATCTGTATTTTATTGTATATTTATCTTATTGTATCTGTATCTTACTGTATCTGTATCTTACTGTATCTGTATCTTACTGTAGTGGTATCTTACTGTATCTTACTGTATCTGTATCTTACTGTATCTGTATCTTACTGTAGTGGTATCTTACTGTAACTGTATCTTACTGTATCTGTATCTTACTGTAACTGTATCTTACTGTAACTGTATCTTACTGTATCTTTATCTTACTGTATCTGTATCTAATTGTATCTGTATCTTACTGTATCTGTATCTTACTGTATCTGTATTACTGTATCTTTATCTTATTGTATCTGTATCTTACTGTATCTTTATCTTATTGTATCTGTATCTTACTGTATCTTTATCTTATTGTATCTGTCTCTTATTGTATCTGTATCTTACTGTATCTTTATCTTATTGTATCTGTATTTTACTGTAACTGTATCTTACTGTATCTGTATCTTACTGTATCTTTATCTTATTGTATCTGTATCTCACTGTAACTGTATCTTACTGTATCGTTATCTTATTGTATCTGTATCTTATTGTATCTTTATCTTACTGTATCTTTATCTTATTGTATCTGTATCTCACTGTAACTGTATCTTACTGTATCTGTATCTTACTGTATCTTTATCTTATTGTATCTGTATCTTATTGTATCTTTATCTTACTGTATCTTTATCTTATTGTATCTGTATCTTACTGTATCTGTATTTTATTGTATCTATCTTACTCCTTGGCCTTCCCCCTTACTTAACCACCACTAGACCCCTGGCCCTTCTATCCTCTTTATTTTACTGTGTCCTACCAGTTTTTATTACTTTCATTGCTTTATTATGTTTTTAATCCTATATCTTGCACCATATTGTTTTGTTTTTGTTGCTTTCATTGCTTTGCTATGTTTTTTTTCTTTCTTTTAATCTTATACCTTGCCTCACACTATTTTGTTTTTATCAACTTGCTTGTGAAGCACTTTGGTGTCAGCTGCCGCTGCCTGGAAATGTGCTATACAAATAAAACTGACTTGACTTGACTTACTGTATATTTATCTTACTGTATCTTTATCTTATTGTATCTGTCTCTTACTGTATCTTTATCTTATTGTATCTGTATTTTATTGTATCTATCTTACTGTATATTTATCTTACTGTATCTTTATCTTATTGTATCTGTCTCTTACTGTATCTTTATATTACTGTATCTTTATCTTATTGTATCTATCTTACTGTATCTGTATCTTACTGTATATGTTTCTTACTGTATCTTTATCTATTGTATCTGTATCTTACTGTATCTTTATCTTATTGTATCTGTATCTTATTGTATCTATCTTACTGTATCTGTCTCTTACTGTATCTGTCTCTTTTTGAACTACTTCTATCAAGATCAACCACAGGATATGTTTTAATTTGGTTACGTGTGATTTATCCGTATTCTGGTTGTTTGAAAATGTGAAATGAAGTTGTATATACTGTACCTGGAAATGATCCATATTTAATGCCATTTCATATTCAATATGACACGACACAATGCCATAGCTCATAGCCAGTGACCACAGCTGACCACAGGGACAGCTATTACTGTTTCATTGGTATGCAGCACTGGACTTCTTATGCATGCATGCACGCACGCACACACACACACACACACACACACACACACACACACACACACACACACACACACACACACACACACACACACACACACACACACACACACACACACACACACACACACACACACACACACACACACACACACATACATGCACATACACGTGCATGCATACAAACACATACATTATGGACACACACACACACTCTCTCTCTCTCTTCTCTCCCCATGATAGTATCCACAGAAGCCTATCTCTTGCTAAGGGCTAATTAAACTTCAGCACTAACCCAGTAATTCCAGTCCTGCGACCAGGAGGTTGGCCCTGCTCCCCAGCTCCTCTGATGAGGTCTCCCCGGGAGGTGATGTGATGAGTGGGGTGCAGAGAGAGAGAGACAGCCTTTCTGGTTCTCCTCCTCTCTCCACTCCCAGGGTAGTGGGAAAAGTCTTGGTTCAATGGCCACCAACCAGTGAAGGGCACACTGCCCAATCCCTCAGAGACACACTGGAATGGCACTGTGCGTGTGTGTGTGTGTGTGTGTGTGTGTGTGTGTGTGTGTGTGTGTGTGTGTGTGTGTGTGTGTGTGTGTGTGTGTGTGTGTGTGTGTGTGTGTGTGTGTGTGTGTGTGTGTGTGTGTGTGTGTGTGTGTGTGTGTGTGTGTGTGTGTGTGTGTGTGTGTGTGTGTGTGTGTGTGTGTGTGTGTGTGTGTGTGTGTGTGTGTGTGTGTGTGTGTGTATGTGTGTGAGTGTGCACATGTGTATGCCTGCCTGCGATAATGTGTGTGTGTACATGTGTGTGTGTGTGTGCATGTATGTGTACGTGTGTGTGTGTGTGTGTGTGTGTGTGTGTGTGTGTGTGTGTGTGTGTGTGTGTGTGTGTGTGTGTGTGTGTGTGTGTGTGTGTGTGTGTGTGTGTTGCCTTCATTGTCGATTTCAGGCCAAGCTAAGGTGATAATAATAATCATTACTCTCAATATTAATTATGCAAGATGTGAGTCATACATTGATTCTCTATTTGTGTTGAGGGCTTTCAGTGTTCAAGTTCAAGTTCTTTAATAGTTGTCATACAGAAGTACAGAATACTTTCATACAAAATGCTTCTTACTGTTACGCTCCAGAGACTGTGCTAGACAAGATAGTATCAAATAACATAATAACATAATATAGCATGAATTTAGAAGAAGAAAATGAGGTCACAGTTGTTCGGTATAGACATATGTACAATGTTCTGAGTTACCATATAATATACAATACACAATACTATGCAGTGTACTAATGTACAGTACTATCTAGTGCAAAGCAGAAATGGGATGAGGTACAATTTTAGGTACAATTTACAGTAAGGTGTACGAGTTGTAGTGCAATCCTTCATCCATAAATATAAAGTGTGGGGAGTGGGTGCTACAGTGTGTTTGTTTAAAGTGGGTGTGTGCTATAAAGTGTGTGTAGTGGGTGCTACAGTGTGTTTGTTTAAAGTGAGTGTGTGCGTGTGGATGTGTGTGCTATGTGTGTTTGGTGGTTGTTGTTGTGTAGTGTTCATTCATTGTTCGTTTAGCAGCCTGATGGCCTGGGGATAGAAGCTACTTCTGAGTCTTTCTGTGCTCGCCTTGAGACTCCTGTATCGCTTGCCTGACGGCAGTAGTTCAAAGAGGCAGTTGTTCGGGTGGCTCGAGTCCTTAATAATTCTCTTAGCCTTCCCCTTGCAACGCTTGTAGTAAATGTTCTGGAGGGTGGGGAGCCCCCCTCCAATTGTGCGTTCGGCTGAACGTGTCACTCTTTGTAGTCTGCTTTGGTCTTTTGCAGTGCTATTCCCAAACCAGGAGGTGATGTTGCCGGTCAAGATGCTCTCTATTGTACATGAGTAGAAGTTCTTAAGGATCTTCTGGCTGACTTGGAACTTCCTTAGGCGCCTGAGGAAGTAGAGGCGTTGTCGTGCCTTCTTCACCACACTGTTAATGTGTATGGTCCATGTCAAGTCCTCGGATATGTAGGCTCCGAGGTACTTGAAGCTGTTGACTCTCTCAACCGGTGCCCCGTCGATGCTGAGGGGGCTGTAGTCCTTGACCCCCGACCTCC